>NW_020799092.1:28588486-28647502 GCF_003259725.1 Athene cunicularia
GGTGATTCCCTGGTCGGGGCCGTGGGACCGAGCCCCTCCAGCTTGGAGGAGCCGTGCTTACGACTGACTCGAAGGGAGTAACCGCTCCGTGGGTTCGGGTGTTTAACCTCGGCTGCTCCCCGTTCCAGGGGGACACTGGGAGGGAGGCGGGCGGGCAGCCTCTTCAGTCGGTCCTCGCCGCTGTGGTGTGTCTCGGGTCTCCCTTCTCATCTGTCCCCTCGGGGTTCGTTCTGTGCTTCCAGAGGTTGACGAGTGCGCAGAAGCGACGGACGACTGTCACATCGATGCCATTTGCCAGAACACACCGAAATCCTACAAATGCATCTGCAAGCCAGGCTATAAAGGCGAAGGGAAACAATGCGAAGGTAAGGACAGCTCGGCTCCTCTCCTCCCTTCTCTTATTTGTTTGCTCTTTAAAAGCTTTTGTAAATAGCTGAATTCCTGAAACGATTAATGCAGATTTACAGCTGCTTGACCTCCAGTCTCGGTGTTTATTGGCAAGCGTCCCCCTGCTGCTTCTCCTGATTGTCCGGCGGCACAGGCGTCGTGCCCGCCAGCCTGCTTTTAAACAGTAAAAAACCTCAAACCCCCCCAAACTCCCAAGGGGGTGTTCCCCGCCGAGGTGACTCCCGGGTGAGCACCAGCCGCTCGTCCCGGGCAGGGCCGGGCCCGCCGCCGCCTCTGGGCGCCCCGGTGGGCTCCTGGAGGGCTCCCTGCAGGGGGGGCGCCCCTCACGGCTGCCGGGGGGCCCGGCCCGGCCGCTCTCCTCGGGTCCCCCCGGGGCAGAGGGAGCTGGCACCTTCCGCCCGGCTGGCGAGGGGGTTACCGGCACCCTCCCCGGCCGGCACAGAGCTGTGTCTCTGTGGCACCGGCACTTGCTTCTCTTTGACTCTGCGGGCCACGAGCCTCTGTTTTTGCGTTTGTGGAACGCTCTTTTAAAAGGGGCTATTTCAGATTATTGCACTTGCACAGGGTGTAAGAACTTGGTTTACTTCTGTATGTCCTCACATCAATCCCTGCAAATGGAAAAGACCCAGCCTGTTTTGTTAGGCACTGTGCACGCTCATATTTCAGATTTTATGAACTCCACCTTGTCTATTGAACCTCAGCAGAGAGATCATTCTCTGGTGAAAAGAACAAATACTGTAATCACAGCAGAATGCCTTGCAAGTAAGACAGAAGATTTTTTTTCTTTTCCTGCTTTTGTAGATGCTTAGCAGCTATAAAAATTCTCCTTCTAGTCCTCTCTCATTCTATGGCAGACTGAAACTTTTTCAAAATGTATATGGCCAGTCCATTAAAAAGATTAAAGACCTAGAAATGACTTTGCTGAAGTCTACAAAAATTTGAAACCACATATTATTCTCCATGGACTTCCAGAGTGTTTGTTCAAGTGCCCTCATAAAGCATTTTTGTGGTTGTCATATTTCTCTGTCTTGGCCTTAAATTGACAGAGACAAATTCCTACTGTCCACCTCTCAGTGCTCTAATGTCTCGGAGCTGCTGTTCATTTAGGAGCCATATTTTCTTTCTCACAAACAGAATAATCATTCAGCACCACATCTTCCTCTATTCACCCTTTCCAGGGAAAGAGCTCTCTGCAGAGAAAATGTGCTCAAGGTTACAGCATTCTCAGAGTTGGTGGTACTTCTTGGGTTGGTTTTCCACATCAGAAGTTCCCTTGAGCATTAACTGCTCCTGTTTGTATCTGCTGAGCTCTGTTTATGGCAGACTTGGATGATAGTTTAGTGATTATTTAGTGCATCTGTTTCTCTTTGCCTGACTTACCTTGGCTCGGTAGAGAAGACAGCTCAATAAGTAGTGAAATATCAGATTTCTCTGTGGAATGATGTACATAGTCATTGAAGTTCTGTGGCTGATGTCAGACTCCTGCATCTGATGGAATTTAGTGTCTGATGAGCTTGATAAGTGACGTAAGCTGGGACAGACTGCAGTGCCTTCTGCACAGATGCTCAGTATTAGGTAAAGGAGTGTAAGGTGTCTAAACCAGGTATTACTGTGGGTGATACATAACTTTTTTTTTTTACAGTGTTACAGTAACAGTTCTAAAGATTTTGGGTCAGCTCTCTATCTTAAGTTTGTAATTAATATCAAACTTTTAGGTAAGCAGGAAACTTCAAACAATTCTGGATGCTTCCCTTCTGGAGTTTATTTTAGATTACTTATGTAGTAAGTCTTAATTTGATCCCAAAGTACCTTGAAACTTTGTCACTGAGGTTGTGTACCCCAGTGGCAGGCAGATACTACGTCCCTTCCATAAGTGAGGCAGCTCAGCAGCGCAGGAAGGGTCCTACAAGCCCGTGGCACACCCAGGATCTGCCTCAGCTCCGCTCCTCACATAGAGCAGCCTGAGCTCAAGTACTCCAAACCTACGGAAATAAACACACTCTCGCTGTTGATTGATATTTGTTCTGTCACATCAAAACACCTGTAATTAACCCTTAACAATTACCTTTTAAATAAAAGTGGACGTGCTTGTAGTAACAAAGATTAAATATGCCCGATGGTTTTCAATGTGCCAAGCCCAAAGCTGGGTCATTAAATGATTCTGGGTCTTTAGAACTGAGCTTTTCTAAATAAGCTTTTTGATCACTTAAACTAGTTACCTATGAGAAGAGGATGGCTTTTCCACAGATAATGTGTCTCTTTAACTAATTTTTTAGCAAACTCCCTGTACTTTTCCCGTGTGAAGAGCATTCAGTATAGCATGAGTAACTCCCTTACAGCGCGGGCTCTCGCATGCAGCCAGAGTTTACTGAACGAGCAGAATGACAATAGTGCAGTGAGCTGAAAGAAATGATACTATGTGATCAAATTTATTCTAATACATATTAATGAACTACCAGTTTAGGTTATACTGAGGCATTACGGTTAATTTAGAAAGGTGTGCATGTTAATTTACCTTAAACATCAGTCTTAAATGCTCCTTTCATTCACTTAAACCCCATTTTTAGAGAAAGAGTTAGAGTATGGGAGCAAACATGATTTGGATGATTCTGAAGTTTTATAAAAGCTTCATGTGTGTACATATAAAAGCACATATTTGTACAGAGATATCCAGTATGGAATGTGTATCTTGTGTACTCTTGTGTATTTATTTATAATATTTTATTAAAAGAAAATGGTTTAAGAAAAATAGGATCTTCAGGCTAATGCAGGAAGCGTGGAGCCCAGCCACTTGTGCAGGATTTTGTGCATATTTTGACCTAAAGGGTGGGGGGAAATACGTAAGACGGAAACATTCCTTTAAGGGCACGTGTAGAGCTCTAACAGCAATTATAGCTAAATGAAACATCTTCTTGACAGTTTGTTAAATTCCTTTAGCAAGGAATTTGTTTCTGAACTTTGCTGTTCTCCCGAAGTGCCTTTTGGACTGGGTTTCTCCCGGGTTGGAGGATTGGGGATGACTTCCCAGTTTGCAGATCTACCCTACCTTCTTTATTTCTTTTTTTTCTGGGTAGCCTTCTTGCCTGAACCAGCTGAGCTGTTTCTTTCTGCAGAGCAGAGTTGTTTCTCCAGAGAGAGGAGCTGCTTGTTCCTCGAGTGCCCTGCCTGCCTCCCTAGCTGCCCCCAGTGGGTGCTGCGCTGTGCCGTGGTACCTCCCCTATCACATACTAGAGCCTTTGACCCCGGATTCTCTCGCCGGCCTTGTCGTAGGACAGAACAACATGTCCAACCCAGGAAATCTTTAAAAAAAATTTGCTTTCAAGTGTCCATTTCTGTTCAATGTACAAAATCTAGGCATCGCTAGCTGGTTCAGTTGCCCTGGCAGACCTGCTATTACCTAGGAGATCTTCCCTGTCGTGATTGTAGTCAGCATCTCAAAGGCTGTGCCCTGCCTTTGGCTGCAGGCATGCTCTCCCATGCTCCCTAGGGCTTTGTCCTTACCTTCTCTACATTGACTTTAGGTCTCTCCACAGTAAAATTGTTAGCTGGAAAATTGTGCCAAAGCAATGGAAATTCCAATGGGTCGAAAAGAATTCCAAGTCCTGAGGTTCCCTGGGCCTTGGTAGGGCCTCCTTTGTCCCCAGTGCCAGTGTTGCCTGTTGTAGGGCACTCTGTCACTGAGCAGTTCATGAAGGGCTTTAGCTCTCAAACCTAGTTAATTGTTATTGTCCATGCTACTCCTCAGGCTGTTCCAAACCCTCACGCCATTAATGGTTAAAATAATCTGTAGAATTTCTGGCTAATGTTTGTCTGTGCCCATTTTATATTCAGTTAGTGTGTTAACTTTATTCTCTATTTTAAATACTTTTTCCTCAGCCTACTGTTTATTCTCCGTGTGACTGGTTTCAGTGAGTTGCTCTAGCTGTAGTTTCTTTGTCTTGTGGATGATACCTTACATGTAGGATGCTTCCTCTACAGTTTGTAGAGGAAGTGATTGGCTGGTTTCCCTAAGACATGTTCACTGGGTCCTCTTCCTTCTGGGTTGCAAAACTCTGCTCTGAGCTTTCCCATACTGAGTAAGATTGCTCCCTTGCTGTGTTTTTCCTACTGTCTTTCATAGTATTTGCATAACTATTCTTCAGTTCTTTAAAGAATTGGTTTCATGCAGCTGTCCTGTTTCTTGAACTCTTTGTACAGAAGAGAAATGCTTGCAACTTTCAGCTGTACTTTTTTTTAATTCCTGCTGTGAAGCGTCATAGTGCTGTTGATGGGTTTGTCTCTGAGGGCAGCGTACGTGTACCGTGGTGAAGCACCTTGGCAGAGGCTGCCTCGAGAGTGTGACTGTCGGGTTTCTGCTCGTGCTGGACGTTCTGCTGGGCTACTGCCTGGGGAGGCCTGGGCCCTTCTGGGGATGTAAGTTTGTCGTATGTCGATGCACTTGCAGTGCTTTTCCTGGTGTATACTCTGCTTATGTCCATTTGGAAACACAGACTGCTTGTCCTTCCTGAACCCCAGTGCTCACCTGAGGGCTGCTTAGCTCAGGGAGGCTCTCAGGAGGGAGAATGTACAGCCAAATGGTCTAGCAAGGCATCTCCTCATCTGGGGCTGATACGCTGCCTGTCACAATTTCTGCCACGGTTCCTAACGTTTGTCAGTGCACACTGAATGGAAACAATGAGGTATCTGAAAAAATATCCAAATCTAGGTATGTCAGTGCAAGTTATTTCCACGGATGTTGTGTGGTGTCTGGCTTTGTCTCCGACACAGTCGGTGGCTGCAGACAGAAAAACACAGAGTACTGTACAGATCATCTCTAAACTGTTAAAAGCCTTTTTCTGACCTAGGAATTCTCATTTTGTGGCGGCAACAACAGCATAGTGAGTTTCTTACTTTGGTAAAGGTTTCAGACTCTCGCATCTAACCCATGTGCAGGTGCAATAATGTCCTGAAGCCAAAACTCAAACTACCCACGGTGTTTGCAGCAATTCACTAAGGTTTAAAGTGAAAGCTCATTGCATTTACAATTAATCAGAAACGGCATAGATAAACCACTCATAATAATCTTCAGTAATTTTGTGGGTGTAAGGTCAAGTTTCTTCTTACACCTGCTTGTTAGATCTGTTTTTAAAGGATTTTAAACAAATCTTAGCAGCTGGAAAAACATACAGAAAATTTATCTTCTTATCACTCTCATTTGAATAATAACAATTGTTTCTTCGGGCTTGACTTAATGTTCTTCTTTACAATTTTAATCTTGTCCTCCTATTTTACCTTTTGTTTTCTTAAGAAGCTGCTCTCATTCACTGGATCTTAATTTTACTGTAATCTCTCAAAGATCTGCTGTGCTCTTCTCATGCTCTTCAGAAATGAATCCAAATACTGTGATGGGGCTGCTCTGAATCAGTCAGCCTGGAGGCAGCATAGGACATTGCAGAGTTCTCATTTCCCAGCTCCTGGTATCTCACACTGAAGCCTCCTCTGCTCTGCAGGGATAAGTACGCGGCTCTGGATGTCTTTTAAACAGAACAGCCATCCCATTTCTTTTAAGAGCTCCATGGTGTCTCTCAGTCCCCTCTCAGCGGTTCTTTCTGAAGTGAACCATCTTTACCAACGCTGTCATGTGAGAGTGAACGAGTGCTGCTGGGTGTCCTTCGCTCTCTCAAACTTGGGCATCTCGGTGCTTGCACAGCTCTGGTAGGCTCAGGCTTGTGCTGTCTGTGTGTCTTTGCTGAGTAACAGTGATGCACTGAGCAAGGCAGCTTCAGTGACTTCTTCCTGATTGATGAGTCTGCTAATTGCAATGGAAGGTGAACTCATTCCCTCAGGGAAGGGTCATCCTCTGGGATATTGCAAATATTGACTCATTTCAGGCTGAATATTATCACTACATCCATAGCCTTACTGCTTGCAAGAAGGTGCTCTGGGAAGTTGTTTTGGTCAAATCAACTAATATTATCTACTGATAACATTCCACTACGCGTCTGTCAGGGAACAAAGAATTTTCCATGTTGGTGTATTGAGCCTTTTCTTCCCTGAAAACACTGCAAATATCTATGCGTGTTGTCTGCCTGTTCTGAAAAGCTGCAGGAAGATGGAATGCAAACATTTTTCCTAAATATTGTTTCATCCTCTGTTCATATCCTTATTCTCATTTTGCTATTTTCTGTACAACCGTTTCGGGACTGGATCTCAGTTTAGCGCCTGAGGCTTTGGCGCTGGTCTGATTCCTTTTGAACTGGTTGTCCAGTAATCTGGAGGTTTGCTGTGAATATTAGGTACTGAAGCTGCCATGCTTTCTGGTTTCCCAGCTAGAGCACCTTAACAGATGGCATTGATGTCATGTGTTGAACTTGATGTCACCCTCCCATGGTGGCTGTGCCGAGGTCTGTGACGCTGGTTTTATCCCGCTGCCTTGCACCAGCCTGTCTGAGCACAGAGGAGGAGACACTCGGCCACCTCTCAGTCCTGTGGTGATTTTTATTTCAGGGTCAAATCTTCCTTCCCAGTTTTATTCACACAGATTATAGCTTTACTCTGGGTGAAAAAGCAAAAAAATGGGGGAGGAAGAATACAAACTAGCTTCTTTGATTTGAGTTAGTAACTATGTTATTTTTTCTTTTCCCTCTGTAAATCCTACTTATTTGATTGGGTTACTTGATGCATCTTTTTTGGTTTAGGCAATAAAAGTGTTTCCCAGAATCAAATTCTGAGGTCTTTTATATCTGTGGTTTTGTTTTGTTGGTGGTTTTTGGTTGTTTGGGTTTTTTTAATTGTTTGATACCATTTAATACTTGATTCTGAACTTGCCAGTTTTCTGAATTACTTCAGGGAATGGAGTTTCTTAGGGGATGGAGAAGAAGTAGCAAGAAAATACTCCTGAGAACATTTTATAGTAAACCAGAATTGTATTACAGCTTAAGTGAATTAACAGTGTATGATAACTTTTTGTTTCCTCCTTCACGCTGCTTCTGTTCCTTGAATAGGGCTTTTGTTTTGGACAGGGTCAGGCTTTGATTGTATTTATTTATTTATTTATTTCAGATTGCTTTATTTTTCAGACTGTTCAGCAGTTTATCGCACAATACCCGAGTACCCCTCAGTTGGCTCACAGTGCCATCAGTCCCGGTGCCACACACGCTATTGTTTTCTCCTCTCCCTTTTCCTCCCTACCCTGTCCTACCTCTCCGATCTACTTTCTGGCAGCCCATAATGCGGTGTCAGTGAACAGCTCCCCCGGTGGTCCAGTTTGGAAATCTTCCATTTTTACTTAGAATTTTTTTTTCACCCTCTAGAAATGCTTTTTTGGATACACATATCACTATATTTTGCATAAACAAATACCACACCGCTAGAAATGTGGCCTTATTATTCAGCAGCATTACGTGTAATTCTCAATTTGGAAAAACCACTTTTGTCCAAGGATACTTCTCTGAATAGTTGATAAGCTCCCTGTCTGCTGGATGGGCTATGGGTACTCTGGGAACTTATATATAAAATTTCATCAGTCTCAACAGTTACTAAGCTGCCCAACCCAGGGTGGCCTCCTGTGGTGATGGAGGTGTTTAGAAGGAACAACTTCTTTCTCCCAAATATGCAGTATAAACTATCTGGCAGGACAATTCTAATAAAATGAAGGAGCATAAATAGAATGTACTAAGCTCAGTATGAAAGAGTCTGTCCTTTTGCCTTCATTCTTTATACGTCTGCCAGCCACTGCCCGGTGTTCCTTGCGCTCCCACCTGTCACCTTTACTTTGGGAGCAGTCCCTTTTCTCGCAGCCTTCGTTATGTTGTCTTGTATATCCTGTCACTCAGCTGTCTCCTAACCTTGTCATTGTCCTACCGCAAATCCTACATCTCTTTCTTCTCTCCTATCCTAGTGTATTTTCACCTGCTTCTTTTCCATTTTACTCAGTTTTCCTTCCCTTGTCCTCTCCCTCAGTGGCCTGTTGCAGTTCCAGGGTGTTATTCTGTGACCTGGTGTCCCACAGCGAGACCTCTGGGACTGGAGAGCCGGTACCTGCAGGCTCTGGGGACTCCTTACCAGTCCCTTCCCTTGAGTTCTGTCTTCCAAGTTGGAACAGCTCCCCCAGCGCTCAGAGTTTCCCTTTTTCTTCCTTTTTCTCCCTCTCTTTCCTGGCCCCGCCACCAGCTCAGAGTTCCCCTGTCCCTCAGCACGTTCCCTGCTGTTCCCACCCGCAGCCCCGTGGCTCTCCCCTCTGGTGCCTTTGCCTGCCTGCTGCCCGTCGTTTCTCAGCTCCCCTTTGGTTAGGGGGACTGTCCTCAGGGGGATCCATTGCACCTCCACAGCACCCGGTCTCTGTCCTGAGTCTGAAAGTGAGCTGGTGCCCGGGGCAGGGGGCCTCTGGCTGGAGGGTGGCAGAGGAGTTGGGCACCGTGACCTTGTGCCCCTCCCTAAGCCTTGCCCAGAGAAGCACCGCTCCTGCGGCTCCCGTCTCCTCTCCTCGGCGCTGGAGCTGGTGCAGGGATGTCAGGGCCCTGTGGGTGTAGTGGGAGTCACGGGTGGGGCGTGCAGCACTGTACCCGTGGCAGAGGATGGTGGAGGTAGCCTCTGCACCCGTGGCAGTAGTCCAGCCCCTTCTAGACCAGGATATGCGGGAGCCTTGGCTACAGGGCAAGTTTGAGCCAGCCTCAGGT
Organism: Athene cunicularia; assembly: GCF_003259725.1. Taxonomy (NCBI): domain Eukaryota; kingdom Metazoa; phylum Chordata; class Aves; order Strigiformes; family Strigidae; genus Athene; species Athene cunicularia. The sequence continues at coordinate 28,597,552 of NW_020799092.1, forward strand.
AGCCCTGGGGTGGAGGATGTGTGGCAGGAAGAATGTGTGTACAGCCTTGCTGGAAAAAGGAGGAATGCTCTGCTTCCTCAGTGCACTGATTTAGGAAGTTCCTGTTTGCTTAATCGTGCTTTTTTTGTTGGTGTTTTTTTTGTTTTGGTTTGGTTTGGTTTGGGGTTTTTTTGCATGTGGGCATTGATGTGGGCTATACGTTGAAGAGTATCACTGAAATAATGCCTCCAAAAGCAGAAGAGAAGCCAAAGGATTACAGCGTGGCTCTGTAAGCTGTTCTACACTGAAAGACAATGAACGGGGGTGTAGGGGCTGAAACAAAGGGCAGGGAGAGGGTGGTGGTGGCCAAGGTGAATAGATTTCCTAATCTGGTTTAGTTTCTGGAGCCACTGTGTTGTGAAACTGCAGCCTAAGGCTGAAAAAACGCCAACCAAGAAGGACACTTCAAAACTTTAGCTACCTAAATTTCAGCAGATGATTGCTGAGCTTGTGAATTTATTTGATTCTGATTTTTTTGTTTGTTTTAATGATTTTTTTTTTTAATGCCTATTTTTTTTGTTTGGTGAATTTTCATCTGTAATTTGGCCAGTTTTTTCTGTCCCAAGAAATCTGCTGAAAGGTAACTCCCTGCTGCCTTACAGGAAACAAAATCCGAGAGCATTAAATCTGTTCAAGTAATTGTTTGGGGTTTTTTTTTAAATGTAGTAAAGCAGTGAATTTTCCATATGATCATTTTAGAAAAAAGGCAACTTCCTGGGTTTTTTGTTAGTTTTCACTTGTTCTAAATTTCAGCTGAAAAAAAGACCTGCTTTAAAACAGATACCTTGCATGAAAAATTCTAGCCCATCTGTAATTGTTTGGTGGTTATAGGAAACTGAAGGTGGGGTGTGACAGGAGCCCTTGGAATTTCAAGGCTTTTCTAGGCATTTAAGGTGCTCAGCAAAAGGAATACACTTACATTATGGTTTGAAGAGCTGTTTTGTTCAAATGCTTTGATTCATCAGGGTACTTGAGCATGTGCTTGATCTTAAGAAGCTGTTGCTCTTTAAAGTAATTCTGTTTAAAGGCTTTATGGAACCGAAGATAGTGTCTTTACTTTACAGTGCTCCTTCTCTGGGGCTGTAGATCAGTTTTTCCTTCAGTGACCAAGGAATAGAAGGAAAAGATAACTGGATCACTTAATGAACTGATGTAAGACCTTCATCTTGCAGATGCTGTACACCTGAAACTTGGTGCCTAAGACAGGAGCAGTTTGTTTGGTGTGTAGGCCCCGTAGATAACACAGCAAACTCGAGACCATGCTTTCACAACTACTGATGTTTTACAGTGCAGCCACCAAAGACGGAATCAGAAACCTTAAACAGATTAAATGACCTTCAGATCATTCTGATTCCTATAATCAATCTGTTAAGCAGCTAAGCTGTTATTTCAGAATATAAAGCCCAGTTTTCATTTACTCCCAGTTAGAGATTGCCTAACTCTGCACACCTGCCTCTGCGTCCCGTGCCTTAGTCTGCACGAACCTCTGTCAGTCCTTGCGTTTAAGGAGGCATCGTGCTCACAGAAGGTTAAATTTTTAACTGGAAAAATAAGAAGTGATGCATAATACTGATATTTGGGGATGTGGGTGTTGCTGCAGAATAGGCTTCAGAGACAGTGAGTGGGAGCCTCTGCAGGCGTAGTTATCCGCTGGCCATATCGTTGCTGAAGATACTACAGGATGTAACTGCTGTGCATTCCATTTGCTTGTCAGAGTGAAACTGCACTGAAGTGCCTTAGTTCTGATTTCATGATCTGGAAGCAGAGGCTGCATCCAAAACTTACAGGCAAGTTATCTCCCTGTTACAGTGAAAAAGTGCTTGAAGTAAGCAGGTACCTGCTTTGCTGAATGGGGAGCCCAGGTAGCGTGTATCTATATTTTTTGGCAGCACGTATGTAGGAGAAATTTGGCATCTGACTTGGTACCTCTAGAGATGATAGTGTCTCTGCTTAGTAGAGCTGTGTGTGCCTTTGTTCCTTTTGCACTTTGCTAAACTTTCTTGGAAAAGGGTTCCATAAAAATTGTGATTTGGAGACGTGTCTATATTTTTACCTAACTACAAAGTGCCAAAGTCTGGCTTTATTTAGAAATGCCCATTTTCTGAGGCATTCCAATCTGTCTGAAGATGAATGTGATCAAAGTTCCTCTTTCCACATCCTTCTCCTCAGCCACCGCAGTTATTCTTGTGCAGTGGTCAGCTTCACCTGCTCCCTAAGGCTGGTCTGGGTACGGCACACCCAGGAAGGGCAGGTGCTCGGGAGGTATCGCTCCTGCCTCCGCAAACCCTGCGGTCGGCTCCCGGTGGCTCTCGGTGGGCACGCTGGGGAGAGGTGGGCTGGCCCGGCAGGCTGCCCAAGGCGTGAGCCTGCCTCACCGGCTGCCTCTCAACTCTTGGGCTACTGGAGGGCACACACAAGCAGAGCCCCGGGGCTTTTGCTTGCCCTGAATCCCTCGGAAAGCGAATTGACCTCTGTACAGACTGGAGTGTGCAGACGTATTCGGAGCACGGGGAATAAATGAGGGAAGGAGGGCTGCCAGAATTACTCTGACCTGGAAGAGTGAGCCAGAGAATAAAGCAGGAATAGACAAACTTGCCTGCTAATAGACAAACTCAGCCTGTTTTCCTGAAATAAAAACCTGCAGGCTGAAATGGCTTGGTTTGGGTATAGGCTGTTCCGTAGGGACAGACTGTTTCACTATGTGAAAATGGAAGCAGCTGCTTCTATATACAGAGGTTTACATCTAAGGAGATTATGGCCTCAGAATGAAAGAACTTTTCTATTACAATTCTCTCAAAAGCTGTAACAGTGAAAGCAACCCCTCAAATTGTTGTTTATAGTATGATTAACTGTTCCAGTTGACTAGGAAACAACTTTTTTTTTTTTTTTGTGATACGGATAAAATCCAAGGTGCTGTCACTTTGGTTTTATGTTAACAGTTATGTTAACTTCTAAACCGATATAAAAATGATTTATCTTCTTTATGCTTCTGGCACTTTTCAAAACAGAAACAGTGAAAGGATGCAATCTTTTTAAAATTCTTTTTCTTGAGGGAAGTTGTCTGCATCACATGTGGTTTTATGAAGCAAAACCCAAAAGCTTTAGCGTTTATTCCGAGTAAGGAGTAGACACAAATCTCTTCAGGATAGCAGCAGTAATTTCGTCCATTTTCTAGAATAGCTTATTGACATACTTTGAGTTAATAGAAAAGTTTCCAGTGCACATTTCGGAGTGCTTTCACTGGAGTTTGGCGCACAAAGCAAGAGCATACACATGTACGAATGCCTGTGTGCACCTGCATTCCCGCAGACGACCTTGATTACAGATATCATTGTAATAGATTTAGGTATCCTGAGGAATTCCAAGTTGTCAACTTGCATGTTAGCCTGTGCCTGAGTAGAACAGTTACTAGAATATGTTCCTGTACTGCTTATCCTAAAAGGCTTTTAGTCATTACCGTTAATAGTGATGTTACGATTTAGGCCCCGGTGGTAATTTTGCAGTGTTTTTCAGACCGGTATTTTGGTGTCCTGGGTGGAAGGGAATGGGCAGTGGCTGCAGCCTGCTCTGCAGTGGGAGGCACCGCCAGCCCCTACCCGGAGTGGGGTTACATGGTGGAGCTGCCCGAGTTAGCCGAGGCAGGGCTGGAGGCTCGGAGCCCCGGGGGGACCTTCCTGGAAGGACCAGCACGTGTCTGTGAGTGTTGCCTTTCACTGAGGAAAGGGCCAGAGCTTGTAATCCTGGAGCCACCTGATGATCCTCTGCAGACGGTTTCTGTGGGTCCCGTGTTTGATGGAAGGGGCAGCCTGCTGTCCCGGTCACGTCACCGGAGCCCAGCAGAGCCCGGAGAGAGCGGTTTGGGGCTTGGGTAGGAGCGTGGACAGAGGGCCCTGCAGGGCGAGGGCACTGCGCAGCTGGGCAGGGGTGTCCCTGGGGCACGTCATGCCCGTGGAAATACGGGCCCCTGGCCTGCTCGGCGCATTTTGCTTGAACTTGCTAAAATAACTTGATCTCAAAGATGAGACCAAGCAGGAAGAATTTCAGTCTTTGAAGAAGCTGTTAAAATGTGAAGTGGAAGGTGAGGTGGGAATGCTTTGAAAGGTGGTTTATGTAAGCAACACAAGTTGTAGTGTGCTTCAACCTTGACCTGTCAGCAGTCCATACGCAACATACATGCTTAAGCCTGTTATGCCAAGTCTAAACACAACTGTCAAAAGGGAGAAATATGCTACTGGGGAGTTTACTGCATGTCTTTATTAGTGAACTATATAAAACTAAGGGAGAAAAACTGTAATAGGAGCAGGCTTTATGCTATATTTATAAAATTACAAAATATTTTATATTTTGTTTTCTAAATTATGCCTGGTAAGGTGTAACATATAAACATTATGTTCTACTGAAAATCTAGTTCACTGATGGGTTCTTTAGTAAATTTTATGATCAGCAAGGAAGTATAAAACTGAAGGGAAATACACATCTTCTGGTCTGAATTAGTCACTGACATGGTCTTTTCTATTATAGTATTTGAAGCAGGAGGGAGTGCTTTAAATGCTTCAACCCATTTAACCTTAATTGCTCAGTTTTAATAGACATTTGCTAACTAAAGGAACCAAATTATAGCTTGAATTAGGCCTTACTAATCTTAATTAAAAGCTCTACTTTATAATCGGAAACAGCCTATGTTTAAAACAGTAAGCCTTTCTTAAATGCCTTATTTTAAAATGCTAAGGCCCTTTTGATAATTGTTCAGACTGAATACGGGTAACCATTATTCTCCTTATATTGCACTTAATTAAAAATATCTCCTCCATGTGGTTTTGTGCCTTCTGCTGGCTGTAAAATTGTTTGACTGGTGGGCGGTGGGATTACTTTACTTTTCCTGTGGTAATGTGAAAACATATTGCTGCCCTTTGTTTTAAAAGTTTTTTGGGGTCAGGAGTTACAAAATGAACATGTGAATCAGTGCAAACATTAGCTTCCTGCATTTCTCTGTCCTTAAGTGAGCGCTTGTCAGTCACTGCAATTAATTGTTATATTAGGCACGTAATTACAACCATTAATAATACAACCTATAATTCATTGAGTTTAACTTTTCAGTTGTGCTCAGACAGTTGATTTTGGGCTTTATGTTGCACTCGGTCCAGAGACCTGACTTCCAGTCAAAATAGAGACTGTTCTGTCGGGAGGGAAGCCCTGGCGCTATCTGTTGAGTGTTTGTTGTACTGGAAGAGTGTCTGTGCGTTTCAGGGGTGTCTGAAGAGGGCAAAGGAGGATTTGATCCGTCCCAGTACGGGTCTCAGTAGTACAGAGCAGTGCACCTCAGCGGTTCACCTGCTTTCCCTTTAGAGCTGATGGGGAGAAATAGGAATTTCCTGCAGTCAGTTTGCCTTGTATTGCTGGAGATAAAACCAGGTCAGGTAAATCGTGCCCTGTAACTAATGTTGTTCTCTAACACAGACGTGGACATCTACATCTGGGCATGTGAAGTTGCGTGGGGTGTCTGGGCCAAAGAGTCAGCAGCTGAGGGATTCAGAGTCCATTAAAACTAATGGAAAAAATTCTGCACTTAACTGTGCTCTGATCATTTAACCAGGACAGGGGATTTTTACGCTGCCATATCATCATTTGATCATTATGAAATTCATCCTCCCAGTCTCAGTTCTACTTTTTTAAAAATTTAATTCTTTAATTTAAAATAGGCCCCCACTTCTCCAGCACAGGCATATAGTTAAAAACAAAACAAAGCAACCCCACACAACTTTATTTTAGAAAAAAGCTGATTGATTTTTTAAATTGTGTTTTCTTAGAACTCAGCCTTAAGATTTTTCTTGCTGCATCCTACTTAGGAAGCGCTGCTAGACTGTGTGATCATCCCTTTGCTTTGATTGAACTGCTTTTCATTCCAGTAGCCGAGTTGCCTGCTTGCATAAACAAAGTGTAAATTAAGAGTCCTTTACACTAAAGCCTGCTGGACCTTTATGTGCGCTTAGAAGGAACTTTTCAGAAAAGTTACTTGTGCCAGTTACGGAGATGGACAGACCTTCCTGAATGTCAGTCTCATTTGCCTAGTTACCAGGTCTTTAGAATACCCCTTAAGCATTTTTTAGGATTTCTCCTTATTGTCCAGCGTGTTGTATGTTCCGTGCGGATGGAACGTACAAAGTTTGTTAGATGTTACCCATTACAGGCAGGTAAAACCAGAGCTCTTGACAGTGGGTTCAAAGAACGCTGGTCCCTACCTGTGCTACATACCTATGTGTATTTATCTCTTAATACCTGTAAGCTGGCCAGAACGAGTTTGCCTGAAGATCTGTCTAGCCCGATGTGCAGCCTGACAGTGGCCAACAGTGGGTGCTAAGGATAGATGATGATAAAACACGTGACGTGGAAGAACGCAGTTAGAGGTGCAGAGACTTCTTGAGCCAGAAGTTTCATTCAAATCACCGTGTTTGATGGCATCTTCAGAACAGAAATGGAAGACGAGTATGTTTGCTTCCAGAGGGGTTGTGCAGGACTCACAGCTGGTGCATGGGTGGTTAGCCATGCTCAGTATGCTGGAAAAGAACTGGGCAGGAACAGGTAATCGTATACCCCTGTATATACTTTCTTGGCCTCCCATCTACTGTTGTTTACCGTGAGTGTCACATCATGTTTCTCTTCATGATCAAATCCTACAAAACCAGATTCTAGTTTTTGGCTGGTCAGCTAACAGCATCTTCAGAACAACCGGCCTTCCCTCTTCCCTCACAATGAGGAGAGTCTCAAGTAGGTTGTGAACAATGAAGAGGTGCTTTGAAAAGCTTGACCTCAGTGTTTAACCTGGTTTTACTTGGTTACATTGTTAAACCAGGTGCCAGGGATGAACACCCATAACCCTGTTATTTCATTTTGAGCCTTTTACTGAGAGTGCGGTCCTGCATTAATCATCGCCGAGTTAACTAGTCAGGCCTTGGTGCCCTGTTTTCAGTGGATAACCAGGGATGTTGTGATGTGTTCTCCCTTGGACTTTGGTTTATATGTCTTAGAAGTACTATGATTGTACATCAGATAAACCTTAAAAGAGGGACTGGCTAGAAAGATGAGAAGGAGGAAGGAAAAGCATGAGGAACTCATCAAGAACATTTCAGAAAGTGACTTCTCTGATCTCTAGTTTTATATTGGATGTCCTGTCAAATTTTAAAAAAACCCACCCTAAACTGTTTATTGGGCTGTTAATCAAGTCTTTAGTCAAGAGATTGCTGCATTTTGCTTATCTGTGCACAATAAAATAGCATTGCTGTAAAAGGCATCTCATGAGAAATCATCTATATGAGAGCATTGGGAGTGACTCTCCAGGGCTAAACAAATATTTATATAAACTCACCCACTTCTGTCCGCCTGCTGTTGGGGAGGAGGGCAGTACCCTTGGACTGCCTGGCTTTGTGTTGCCTTCTGTCAAGATTACATCCTTTGGTGTAATGCACAGAAGTTGTGGGCATTCTTTGTTTTTCTCTACCTAATGTTCTCCCCAACATAACAAATGAATATAATGGCAAAAAATTACCAAAGTAAAATTACCAGGCTATGAATATCAGCTCTCTCCAACTTTCAGCAAATGCCCATGTTACTATTTCCATATCTGCAGTTTCATTCCCTTTTTCTCTGAATAGCATTAACAGTGCTGGAACCTGCATGTGCTTGCCGGTACAGGATATTTGAACACTGGAGCAGAAATGTCTAATTTCTTGGGAAAGCCAAGATTGTATCTGTTTGCTCTATCTTTCTTTCTTGTCCGAACATCAGATGTGAGCACTGCTTATAACTGAAAATATTTGAGTCACAGGTCAGAAATGGTGTTTTTCACATTTGAATTTTAGATTTAATCCTTAGCACTTTTCCTGGATCTTCCTCGCTGTGAAATAGGTGTTTGTCCAGCCCACCCCGGCTCAGCCATCCCTCACCCCTGGGTGCCAGGCAGAGAGCAGCACCTAAGGTCACTGGTTCCTCTGCAGGGAGCCCCTGCTCTTGCTTCTTTCTCCAGTGGCCAGGGAGTCCAGGCAGTGTTCTGAGGAGTCTCTAAAGGGCAATAATGGAAAAGCTGATGGGTTCATTATCTGTAGGTCTGGGTCTCTCTGCTGGACAGTTGTCACACATCCACGGGTCAAAACCCCAGGGCTGCTTACCACTGGTTTTCAGGTTTTCTCCGTTATTATTTGTCTCTGGTGACAAATAGAGCTCTGGCTCACAGACTAGTTTCTGTGTGGCTTTTTAGAAGACTGCGCAGAGCCTACATCATAACTGATAACCCTCTTTGTGAATAATATTTTAGAATCGTCAGCATGTATCAGTAGGACAGGGTTCTGTGTTTCAGGAATAAAAATCTTGAATCCAGAAATTACGTTAATTTAATATTTGTTTGAAAATAAAACCCTTTTGCATCGTTCTACTACAACAGCATCTAGAGCTTCTTGTTGATACTGGCCAGAGCCATGCTTTCAAAAAATGGAAAATGTTCTGTCTGTACACTCAAACAAAATTACATGGCAGGTACTTTATACATTGTGGAGATAGAACTGTTGTCAAGAAGCTGAGAGGCTCTGCCAGAATTCTGAGTTGTGCGGCAAAATTGCCAAATGCTTTGGCATCTTGAGAATAATTCCACATTTCATGACTGTGCCGTTCCCAAATCCACTGACTTCTTACTGAGACAGCTCTTAGAGCTGTGAGCTGTCCCAGGCGGTGCTTTGTAGGCACTCACATTTAGGGTATTAACGTTTATTATCACGGGTTCAGTAAGATTTTACTGAAAGTTGAGATTTTGAAACACAATTCTGTGACAAGGTGAATTTGTCATTGCAGGAACAAAATGTGACTTGATTATCTTCACCTCTCGCACAGTAACAAAATCTGTAGCCTAGTAACTTTTTTACCTATAGAGCGCACAAAGCCGAAGGGTGCTGGAAAAAAACGAGTTTGAGCGTTTTGTAAGCTCATCTCAGATTTTTTAAACATTCTTGTAGGTCTTTGATTTCTATTTAGCTTAGTCTTTTCAGATCTTTTTGAAGCAAATGTATCAAGTTCATAAAAGAGACATTTCTCTTAAATCTAGCGTCCTCTCAACTAACTTTACTCAGTTTGTTTCCTAAAGATGCTGAGTACCCACAGCCCTGTGAGGGACTCGTAAGAAAAATGAATACTTACCACTCTTCTGAAAACATAAGTTTATATGTGGATAATGCATCTATATCTAGGCTGGAGCACAAAGTAATTTTTAAGCAGGCTTATTACCAGTGCACAACACCATAGAAAAGAGAAGGAAGGTCTGAAATCCCCAGTACTGTCTCCTGGATAAGAAATATGGAATGTAAAATGATTGATACTGAAATTTAGGCAACACACTAGTATCAATATATTACTTTTGCCAAAGTTACTCTGGAGTGTTAATTACCGTGAGCTGTGAGGGACTTTTAGTTCATTGAGTTTTAACGAATAATGAATAATCTCAGTTTTTCGTACAGTATGTGTACAGCTGTTTTATCATCATGTGGACCTTCCTACTCTAGATAAACACTTCTGTAGCTGGAAAAACTATTTATGGCAAAACCAAACAATGATTCTGAAACAAAGAAGGATCTGTGCTGTGATGATCCAGTTACCCTCCAGTCAGCTGCTGTCTAGCAGGCGAGGAGCTGCAGTCTGCCTGTTTGTGAAGGACTTCAGAGTGCCAGTCCTTCCTGGCTGCTCTGTCCCCTCCGCAGGCCGCGGTGCTGGGCGCCTGCTGGGGAGCTGTGGGAGAGCCTCCGCGCTCGGGAGCGGGTCACTGCACACCCGGCAGCGCTGGCGTCTGGGGCTCTTAGCCGTCGGGTCTGGCACTGCCAGGGGACACAGATCCGTGATCCCCGGAGTATCCCGGTTAGAAGCAGCCACCCGACTTCAGCCAGCGTTGCAATGAAAGGCAGAGCGCTGGGGAGGTCATTTGGGAAGGTGCAGCGGTTCTGTGGCGGCAGCACACGTCCTGGGGAGCTGCCCCGCTCCTGGGGTCACAGCGCTCCGGTGCTCTCCTGGGCCTTGTGGAGCTGGGAAAATCCTCGTCTGATACCTGCCTGTACAGAGTGGGGAGCCTGAGCAAGTAGTGCAGGATGACAGGCAGCCCTGTGTTTTACAAACCCTGTGTGATACAAATTACCTCCTGTTAACGCAACAGAGCACTTCTCAGCCAAGAGTCTGCAGTAGCCCAAGGACTACTGCTGAAGCACATGTGCCAAAAATATTAGCTTGAGAAGGTAAGCCTGCTGTCAGAAGATGGAAATTCCCTGTACAAGGGTTTGCAGCTCTGCTGGAGAATACAGCAGTTCCTCACATCTGGGAAGGTTGAAAGCCACTGCTCTGTAGCCTGTCAGGCTGCTTGTGGCCTTAGCTGTCCCAGCCTGAGACTGAAGTAGTGTTAATCTGACAGGGAGTAATGACACGTGTGCAGTAGGATACCAAGAAATCGTCCATTTTACAGTATGTGATCTGCCACTGACTCGTTCTGAAACAAGCAAGGAGGAGTAGCCACCTTCTGTCCTCCCACATGAGGGGCCACAGAAAGTAAGTTAATAGTCATCCACTGACAGGTAATAAGGGAATTTATTTCAGAATTGAAGCTTGGGATTGTTTCCTTTTGTCAGTGGACAGAAATGTAAAAGTTAAATGTAAAGGAAGGTTGGAGGTACGCAATCTAAGAATGAGGGAGATACCTACAGGGGTTGCAAAAAAGAGTAAGTGAATGATATTTGTATCGATGAGCTAGTTCCTCTGGTTTGGATTGCTCCCTCAGAGTTTTCAGATGCACATTTCAATTTAAAGATCTAGGAATAACCTCCTGCCATGACTGACTGAAACAATAATCATTAGGACACAGGCACACCGGTAAGGCGCACAAAAATATTCTCCCTTTAGATCTCCAAGAACTTTCAAGGTGAGATGTGGAATCAAACATTTCTCATTATATTAAAAGCGTGAACGGTGGTGAAAATGGCTGTGACTTAGAAGCGGTGGGGAAAATGCTGTCAAATGTCATGTTTCACATTCATAACAACTTGTGAACAGGAAATCTCTCTGCTTGAGCTTGTCGGGCATGGCAGCTGCTAAATAAAGACAGACTCTAAAACTGTGCTGTGCTCTGCAGGTATCCATCTTTATGTGGGTATCTCACTTGCAGTTCAAAGAACTTGCAGCCAATCTGTTTAAATATCAATTAAGAAAAATGTCAAACCACAACAACCTCTAATCAAGGGTTCAAGATGTGTAATGCAGGATAACAATAATTTTGGGTTTATCTAGAAAACTGTGTTAAGCAGGAATGGAGCTGGAAGGGTCCCAGCTAGGTTTCCATTGTGCTGGCTGAGGTGGCAAATGTCACGGAAGGATAATACTCCGGTATACGAATAGAAAATACATAGTTCCCCAGGGAAAAAAAGTCTGCTTAATTTATTTTTTCCTTTAAATGACTGTAGCTGTCCAAAGGTTTTAGACCCCCAAAAAGTACTCTAGGTAAAAAAACCTATCTCAACCTAATCTTAATGCAGTAGCAAGACTTGTCAGTTAAGCTGTCAAAAACTCTGTCAGGTTCTAAATGAAGGGTGTTCCACATCGTTTATTTGATCTCCTCTCTGTTCCTGCTACTGTAAAGAGTATTTAAGTGGCTGGCAAATTGCACCAAGTGCACATGGAATCTCAGCTTTCAGCTTCTGTGTTCTTTTTTTATATTTTTAAGTATTTTTTATTCCCCTGAACTTCAGTGATAACCTTCCCTTGACAAAGTACCTGCACGCTGAAGCAGTAATACCTGCCTTGAACTGCAGGTATCCTGAGAGTGAATCACAGGGGCAGAGCCTTTGTCTGTTGTCAGCTTGATTGGCATATCAATGTCCAGCCATTAAAAATGTTCTTCTAATTCTTTGTACCACAAGTTTAGGCAAGGAGGGAAATGAGCAGGAAGGAGAACAGAGGCAGGAAACTGAGGAAGGGAAGGTGAATTTAAGAAAAATATAAGGAAGGGAGTCTCCAGAGACCATGTTTCTTATCAGTGAATGAAGAATGTTACGGTCATTCACCAAAAATGTAAAATATAATCATTCAGCTGCTGCAGAAAGTTTGGATTTTCACAATCTTGCCTTGTTTCATCTAACAATATGTGAGCTGGATCAGCTGAATTCTGCTTACCTCACTGGGTGCTTGACACTGTCCAGCCACTAGAGCCTTTAAATGTGATTTTTTTGTATGACATGATAAACAGTATTTGAAGATCATGAGCCACAACTTGCAGAATGTGAACATGCAGAATGACAAGTGTTAAGCACGCCAATGTTTTCTACAGCTGATGAACTCCAAAGCTGATGCATGCAGTTGCCCCTTAGAGCAGTACTTGTGTGTCTGAAGGCTTGTCTGGTGTTCCCCGGCAGTGAAGGCCACTCTGACAAGGCCATCCCTACTCTGTGAAATCTGACAATTTGATTCACGCTTGCTGTGATCAGTGTCATAATAGGAAACAATTTCAGACACAGGACAAAATAAAGATCTACAATAGGTGTCTCTGATTTCTCTAAAATTAGGAGATAATAAATGTGGTCAGAAAAGAAAACAAAGTAAAAAAGTCCCATCCTACAGCCAGTGATAAATTGGGTGAGGTCTCATCTGCCTTGCAAATATATCTGAGATGTTTTCAGGTGGGACAGTTATAAATATGATGTTGTTCACACTTTAAAAATATATGTGCTGTTCAACCAGCTGGACATACCTCTACATAGTTTGGTTGGTATTCCATTCCCCCCCCTCTTCTTTCAGACCAACACTTCAACAAGAAATAAAGCATGATGAACTTTGTGCTCAGTCATCATGGCAGAAAAGGAAACAAAACTCTTACAGAGTACTTGGTGTTTTCTGGAAACTGTATGAAATGGCTTCCAGAGAAACACCCCAACAATACCACAGATTGCATCCAAATCATCTCCAATAAGTTGGCATGGCATTTTCATTTTATTGCTGGTTTAGTACTGGAAAATAGGGGTATGTCACATTTTTGAGGGAAGTTGTAAAATTAATTTTTTTCTTTGTGTATGCACTAATGGGAAAAACATTGAAGGGGCAGTACCCATAGTGGAAAGGCTCTTGAGGGATTACACTGAAAAAAACCTCATGCTAGACAACCCCTTGTACCTGTTCTTTCTCCACTGAAAAACATCAGGCTGCTTTTTCTGATTTTACCTTATTCCCAGCCTACTCACCCTTGACCTTGGCTCTCAGAGTAGCCCTAATGGCTATCAAATTTTACAGTTTTCTTGGGCACAAGCATCTTGAAAATATCATGACAACTTGAAAGCTGTAAAAACTGCACTGTGTGTTCCTCTGATTCATTAGATCGTAACATTCCCAAAGTCACAGCATCTAAAAAATAAAGACGTTAACATTTACGAGTCAAAAAATAAAGTATCTCAGGAAGAACCAGATGTAGCAAATGATAGATTAGAATTTGTTTTTTGTTATAGAAAAAGTGACTTACAAAGCTTTTAATGGGAAGGGATTTTCAGAAGCAGACTTTGCTCTGAGATGAACGCCAAGGTATTGTTTGGAGTAGAAAAAAATGGAATGAATCTTGATATATCAGTATTTTCTTCATCAGCCTGAGACTTGGATTAGGCATCGAGTTCCGCTATCACGAAACTCGGAGGGAAGCAGTATTTCAGCAGGTCAGGTTGAGTGGAATTGATAACGTTTTCCCAGCTGATCCGTCATAGCATCTAGCTGGGTCAGCTCTTGCAAATTTTAAGAGCAGAGCTGAGCGGACTTTATAAATAATTTTGAACATGTGGAAATGTGCTGATGCTAAACTCCTCTTGAGAACATAACCATTTCAGTATTCTTGCTCAGACTGAACGCTTTCCAGAGAGCTGAACTTTTGGCAAATTTGGCCTGCACTTGACCAAAATGGTCTCTAACCTCTGTGTGAGCTTTTCTCCTGATCTTTGAGGCTGGAGCTGGTTCCTTTCTTAGGGAAGGTGCAACTTGATATGAGAAATACAGATGCTGTAGGTTCAGGTTATCCTGTGTGCGTGTGTAGCTGCGGGAAGTATATTAAATGTAGAATCTGCCAAAGCAGCAGAGTATGTAGAAATATTCCCATGTTGTTTTTATTTATTTTAATGGCTTTTACAGTCCCCAAATCCAGTCATTATAGAGAGTAAGATGCTGATCTGATTATGATCCAGGACTTGAACTTGTTTGTGGTGTTGTCAGTGTGCACGTTGCCTCGCTGCCACCCGCTTCCCGAGCACAGTCCCAGCGTTGGTGCTGCTGCTGCTTCTGAACAGAAGCGGGAATAACGGATTGAAGTGCTGATCCTGTCTGGCATATCTCTTTACTGTGAGTCCCAGGAAATGTATCTTCCTGGCTCCATGAGGCCAGTGGCAAAAATGCCTCTTGACTTTTGTGGGATTGGGATTTCACTGAGGGCATTTCACCTTTGGATATTACAAGGTCACTTCTTTCCCCAGCATCCGAGATCAAGGTTGTCTAAAACTATGCAGTGGTGAAGACAGCTCTGTTCATGCTGCGGCTCTATTCTTAACAGGGTAGGATTTGGAACCCAGGGTGGGGTGTTTCTCCTGTATTTGTCTGTGGAAATGAGCATAATGCCTTGTGATCAAAACCCAGTGAAGAATCAGTAAAAATTTTTTTAAAGCCTTTGAGAGAAGCCGTAAAAGTGCAAAATATTACCACATGGAAATATGTGTTCCAGCATTTTGCAATGTCCTTTGCTGGATACCAGTTCTGGGTAAGCAGGCAACATGCTGCAATTGCAGAACTGTAGTATGACTTTTTTTGGCAGAAGACAGCTGATAATGGAGAATTCTGCAAGTGGCATGCTTTGTCCTCCATAGGGGGCTAGCAGCAACTTCTCATGGAGCAGAAAGGTAAAAACAGTTTCTTTGTTGGCGAGTTTGTCAGGAAAATGTTATTTACTGTCTCCGTAACACCTCTTTGGCAGTATCTTGTTTAAAGCAGCTAGATAAATAGATAAAAATGAACACCAAAATACTTTTCTTTTCAGATACTGAATGAGTATGTGGATTTATCCATCAATATACACTTACAAAGACTTCATTATTTGTTTTTCTAGCCATTTTATTGATCCAGTTCCTTTAGGAAATATTCCACATCTGCATAATATACCTGTGTGCTAAGTTGTGTTTGTGGTTCTCTAAATTGATGTGGGCAGACTGCTTCCTTTGGCTATGTATTTTAAAATGTCCAAGCACATAAATTACTCCTTTCAAAGTCAATTGAAATTTGTGTTTACTAAATTAACTCCAGATCTTCCCCTTACATTAGTAGTCAAGAAATACTTTAAAGTGAACGCAGATTTTACCCAATCCTACTCCTGTTTTGAACATCTTCTGTTGCATTGTGAGTGTTGGGATCTGTGGCCTCGACAGACGCCAAGATAAAGGTTGTGCCAATGCACTTTCCCATTTTCTATAGAATCTGTGGAGTTGAAGACTAAAAGCTGGGTTTGGCTCGTTGACTTTCAGGCCTCAGCCATTCTTCCTTTTGCATGTTAATAGCCATAAGGCTTCTGTGACAGTTTAGCTGTGACACTCATCCAAAATTCATCAACTCCATGCAGACATTTGCCTTGATTTCAGTAGTTTTGCTCATAATGATCTGTAGCTGTGCTGACAAATTTTGTTACATGTGTTGTAATGATTTTTGGACATTCGGGAACTTAATGAATGGCAACTGGTATAATGAGGAGTGGGAATGGATGTTGCTGGAGGTAGATGTGCTTTCCTGGCTGAAGTCTGTGGCACCTTCTAGCAAAGGTCGTTAGTGCTTGGAAAAGATGGTTAGCACACTGAAAAAGTTTAGGCAGAAGGGGAACTAGCGTTTTCCTCACTCTGTGCTACATTTGGTTTGTCTTCTGGACATTAGTGATTGCGTGCTGATGTGTCTTTGTTCTCTGCTGAAACAGAAAGCCGAAATACTGTGATACTGGAAGCAGAAGAGATCAGTTCTTGTTTTATTTTCAACATTCCTTAGTCACATTGTATGTTCTCTTGGAAGAGCTGCTTCTCCGCAAGGGTGGGTGGCCCTGTGAGACTGCCGAGAGTGCCATCCCTTTGTTGCAGAACACACAGATGAAATCAGTTTCTGGGATGGCGTTGGTTGCACCCCTAATAACGCAAGAAGCTTTAACCCCGGGGTGTATAAGGTACATACGGGTCCCCTCAGATTAAAAAGAATTAGGTCACTTCAAGAAGCCAACTTCCAATTCTTTTCCTGTAATTGCAGCATAGTGATTATAAATTACAGCACTGCCTCATGGTTACATGCTCAGGTTGTCTCAGATACTTGTCTACGTTTTAAAAACAAGTTCTTGGATGCTTACGTAATAGTTGCAGTCCTGTACAGTACGTCCTCTTTAAGTCCCACCACTGAGGAGGACAGCAGCAGAGCATGGCAGTGCTGTGCTCCCTAGGGCTGCTGGTCAGGTATTTCCAGGCTGGAACAAAAAGATTCACTTGTGCTTTCCAGAAGGAGTTACGATGTCGTTCCCAAGCTTCTTTCACCTTGGCAAAAAGCTGAACCAGTAGAGTTACTAGCACACCCAAGTAAGCAAGGTTCTTTTTATCTCTTTTCTCCTGATAATGTTTTCCCATAGAAAGCTTGAAACAAAGAGTGGATTTTGGACATTTCCCAAACCAGTTCCAGAAAGAGAATGGTCAGAATTATCCCAACGACAGCTGAGGATGTGGTTGCCTACATCCAGCCCTGGCACTGGGAGCTGCTGGCTCATTTGAACACAGTAAGCCCAAATAGATTCTTGGCAGACAGTGCAATTATTATAAATGGCCCTACGCCTTCTCTAATCATTCTGGTACATTTAAATTTTTTTTTTTCCAGGACTCCTGTAATTGCTGGTATTGTAATACTATATAAAATGAATTCCTCTTAGAGAGGAAACTGCAATACTTTAAGGTGTTTTCTGCACTAAACACCCCAGGAGTTGCATGTCTGCACAGCCAGAATTTACTGCAGTGAAAACTTTGTCGGTATTTTGCCAGTGTTTCCCATTCAGGTTTCCCACTGAGAGCTAGACTCAGTAAAGCTTGCTAATTCAATAGTGTGTGCACCTGCATCCAGCCCAGCAATTTTGTGGTCAGGTGGCAACATTTCTCTGTCTTGTTTCATTTTTGTGTTACGGTAATTTCTTCGTGATGAAAGACAAGTGATCAAATGCTGAAAATGTTAAGGGTAGTTGAAGCTACAAAATTAGTGGGAAGAGTTAACTTTCTGAGTTAGAGGTGTTTGGAGCCAAGAGTTTGATTAACACCCGATTCTATCAATTACAGGAAAAAAAGAATAATAGGATATGACCTAGCGAAAAGGAAGTGAACAGCACTGGCCCCTGCAAATTTTGACTTTTACAGTAGATAAAATTAAGAGCAAACCTGCAGGTTTTCAGTGTTTGAATGTACTCCTGTTGCTTTTCTCTCTACATTAAGCTTACTAAGGAAGCCATATCCTGCCATGTCAGGTGTAATATTGTACCCACACATTACAGCTGTTCAGCACTTTCACCGAGGCATTCTTTAAAGACTGTCCTCCTCCAGGTATCTGAGGAGAGAACATGGGGTGGTGGTCACACTGTTGGCAGGCACGTCTGGTTTTCCTTTTCTTTGGATGCAGCTGCAGCTTGAAAGAAGTTCAACACTGGGACTTTGCAGGCTCTGTGCATGCTTTTGGTGGAGTTTTTTGTTTGGTTAGTTTTGTTTTAAAAAGCAAAGTGTTAAATTCACCAGTCTTTATCCCCTTGGTGTTTTACTAGCAATACTGGAGATAGAAATTCCAGTCAGCCTGCCAGGTAAAGTCTCTTAAATAGCAATGTGGTTTTGGAGGGGAAAAAAACACCAAAAACCCCACAACATGGCTCTTAAAAATAGGTAGAATGTTTGGCTCCACTCCTAGTTTTGCACAGCTCTCAGGGTACAAAAGGGTGAAGTAATCTTCTAGTCTTTTTGCAAAATTTAATGTATCTGGAACTCCTTGAGAGAGAGATACAAGAAGAATCTGTTCCTTTTGTTATTTTTCTGGTTTATGTATCTATTAGATTACCCCTTCTGGAATTTAAGTATTTGTCTTACATCAGCACCTTGTGTTGCTAATCACAGTACAGCTTGTTAGAAATAAGTATTATACAAGGGGTAGACATTCCAAAGGCTTTGCGTTTCTTTGATTTTTGTCCCTTTTGAAGGCTCTCCCATCACTTATTTAAACAATTAGTCCTATTTATTCCTTTTTTGAAATAAAAGCATGAATTGATCTGGGTAGTCTGATGCTGAGTAACAGAACAACTGATAACACTTTCTTCTGAAGAAACTCGGTGCTGGAAAAAGGAACAAATCTTGGCAATAAGTTACCACTTTTCCTGAGCATCCTGAAGGAATGCCCGACACGCCTGACATCAAAATCATGTTACGTGCTTTTTGATTATTGACTTGGCCTGTTAAAACATGGCCTTACTGTAGAGCTCTATTTTCATCGCTGTAGCCGGAGAATGAGAGGAAGTTTCTGGAAATATTCACGGTTATGGAAGCTGCAGACACCTGCTAAGTGGAAACCTCCCTGGAACGCTTAGGCTGTGTGCGTGCAGGTGCTGTGGGCTGTGGCTGAAGGAGGGCGGGTGGCTTCTTGGGGACCTCCCCCTGCCAGGCCACAGCTGTGTTCAGAATGAGCCCAGCATGCAGGAGTCAACGTTCTGGTGATTGTTTTCAGGAAAAATCAGAGATGGATTTTTTTTCTTGTTATACTGGGCTCTGGAAGGGAGAGCACATCCACAAGCTGTGCTGACTCAGCACTTGTCTAACTGTCAGTCATTAGCAGAGGCTGGGAATTTTCTGAAAGAGAGCAGTGGTTGAAGTTTAAGCAGCAGGTCATATTTTGTGAGGAAGATCCCTTCTCCAGCTTCTCATTTCCAGCATTGTTGTGGTGCTGAATGCTGAGTTACAGAAAAGCTCACCAGCTTTGCGGTACAGCCCAGTCTGTTGTTCTGGTTTCCAGCTGCTGAGGGGATTGTAGAAGGGGGCATCAGAGCTGTTGGAGGGAAGGGGATGGAGACCTGGGCTATTCTGTGTGTAAAGTACGTTTCTGAGGGGGAAGGCTTGCAAAAACACTGGGGAGAAGTCTGTCCCCACTCTGACAGATCAGACAGATCAGTGGATTGTGCAAGGGGGGACAAACAGAGCCTGACTCAGTCCAAGGGCAGAAATGCCGACAGTGTTGAGCAGCTGAGTCTCAGCTGGCTCGTCAGAAGAATCTGGTTTTACCAAACTACCTTGCTGCCTTGGGATTGCAGCTGGGTATGATACCAGGCAGCAAAGCTTTTCCTGCAGGACTTCTGAAAGTTTAAAAAAAAAAAAAAAAAAGTTTTTGTGAATGTGAACCTAATTCAGAAATAGTCCAACCACCTTGGCAACGGAAGGCAGGTTTGCAGTGTAGAGCCAGGAAAGCCCTGATGTATTAACAGGTGATTTTCTAACAAGATGGTTTGACCCGTTTGACATGCACTGTGTAACTTAGGGCCAGCAGCTGGGGTTGTTGGTCTCGTGCACCACAGGTTTAGAGCTGACTGTGGTGGTTTGTGGATTTTCAGTAGGTTGATGGGCACCACTGAATGACTCACGGCAGTGACTGTGCTGCTGACGTTCCATGCATGAGCCAAGATACAATCTGTAAAAAGAAGAAAGTTTTCACTCTCTAGAATGAGTGAAGAAGTGATTTTTTTTGTGTGAGGGAGAGAGGATCATAACAGGATTGTTTGTAGTTGAAGCAGAATGCAATCTCTTACCATTCATGGTACCCTTTCAGACACTGGCCAGTGTAAAAAAAAAATTCTAGAGTACCTTCTAAGAAGAAAACGTTGGACTTTTTGTTGTGGTTGTTGCTGTACATGAATTAATACAGAAAATTGTAATTCTGTTGTGGGGGAGGTGGAAGAGGCAGACAAAACCGTTCCAAGTTATCAGTAGTAACTTCATAATGCTCAGGGCACTGTGACAGCTATTTCAGCAATGGTGGTTTTCAAGGTTTATTGTACAGCACTACAGTACAGCTTTATGTATTGTCAGGAATATACCAGTTCTTCCTTGTTCTAAGACAATTTTTGTGAAACAAGGCATACTTTTGTCTTATGCCATATTAATAGCATGTTTCAGATAGTTGTTCATTATAACAAAGTCAAGGGTTTAACTCGTTGCTTGATTATTTTAAAGAAAACAAAAACTACATTTTAAATATAAAAAATGTAGTGAAATCAGGTGTTTCTTTTTAATTTTTGACAACATATCATTGTTTACTGTGATGATACTACAATTATTTTGGGAAGGAATTTTCTATCCATTGGCTTGCTGCTTCTCAGTCCTACACGACCCCGATACATTGAGTCAGTATTTCCCTGAGCAGCTGTTGGATGAAATCCACAGTAGGAGTATACAGGAAGGTTAGAACATGCCTATATTCAAAGACCGTGCCTGGTTGGAGAAGTTGTTCTGTGTGCTTAGTATTCTCTTTTTACAAAAGTTTCTTCTTCCTCCCCTTGTGTTTTAGATATCGACGAGTGTGAAAATGACTTCTACAACGGGGGTTGTGTCCATGAGTGTATCAACATTCCAGGCAACTACCGGTGTACGTGCTACGATGGGTTCATGTTAGCACACGATGGCCACAACTGTCTTGGTGAGTAGAACATGCTGGCAAGGGACTTTTGTTTCCTGGCTGGGGTAAGAAGGCCTGACCTGCTTGCTGCATTTTGTCATCTGGTATATTGTCAGTGGGGACTCGATCCAGATCACACTGAATAGATTCCAACCTGTCTGTTGACTCCACTGGGGTTTAGACCACACCCTTACAGTTGGTAGTTGGCACTCATAATCCTAACACACTCAAATCAGTTTGCCCATATTTAACATTGCTAAAAAACCCCTGACCTCCAAAGCCTGTGCTGGATGTTTGGGCTTCTTTTTCAAGAAAAGTAACCTGTCCCATCCCCTTAAATATATTTTGCCTGTTTCTTCCAGGTTTTGTAATTCCAGTCATATCTTTAGAGCTCCCCCTCCCCTCTTATCCCTTGTAGGGTAACATAGTTCTGGGATTTGCTGTATGAACATAAATTACAGAATGTTAAAAGTGCAAGTGTGGTGAGGGAATACTTGGGCAATAAAACAGGGCAGAAGAAACAGTTATCGGTAATAGCTGTTTACGAAGGGGAGGGACACAGTCCACAAAGTGTACAAGCCATGTTCAGAGCAGGATCTTTATTGCTTCAGCAGTCTGAGAATTTGGGAATCTGTTTTGATTCATGTCCATTGTTCTGGTTTAAATAGGTTGGGTTTATGCTATAAGCTACAATATGTTTTGGTTTGAAATTTCTTCACACCAGTTACCTGGAAATGAACTTTGACTGCTATGTCCAGGTTCCCATACTTGCTTACTTGGCAGTCATTGTAGGTAAATCCTAGTGCCTAGGGACTACCTTTCTCAGAATTCCTAATATAAATGCAATGAGCAGTGTTTTCCACAGTCACAAATTCATTTAAAGGTGATGTTTATAAAACAGTGTGGAAAAGGGGTAATTTTTTGTGTCATGCAGCATCTTTACTTTGGTAAAAACTGAGATTCTTTGCAATAAAAGTCAAGAAATCAGGTAGTGAACCAGAAATAAAGTCCAGTAACACGGGTCTACACACGCTGAAGCTATGAAACAACTAGAATTTCTGAGCAAGGATTTGGTTAGCCTTCCAGCAGATGTATTTCCTACTGTGTTGATTTTCAAATAGACTAATACTTATTCAGATGGACTATATATCCTGACCACTGACAGGCTTTGGACTCAATCTTCCAAATTTCATTTGTTCTAGAACAGACTGGATAGACTTATTCACCTCAACCTGAGGCGGTCAAATGATTAATTATGCAAGAGGTATTTCTTATACAAAGAGCAGCCAGCCATTCATTTAAAAAAGAAAGGAAAACTCTGTGTATACTAATGTTCATAAATATCTCTTAATAAAACAGGGCACAAACATAATCAAATAGTTCAACTATTTGGAATTCAAATATCCATGTACGTCCGTTGTTGCAATCAGCTTGCTGTTTTCGATTTGTTTTCAGATGGTTCCCACAGTAGTGGGGAAAGCAGGTTAGCAAGTTTGAACAGCTGAAGGAGTGGCCTGACAAAGGCTGAGCCGCTCGGGAGATCTGTGGGATTTGTTTTGACCCTGCTGTCTGTGGTGTTGCTCTTTGGTCAGGGAACGTACAGGTGGGATCTACAGAGATAGATGAGTTACTCATTTTCTTTTCATTAATTTCTATTCAGTCACTTGGGTTTGTTTGTTGGGGTTTTTTTTTGGGGGGTGGGGGGAAGGCCTACAGTAATAGAAACAGGTGGCTGAGGCTGAATGTGTTGATCCAAAGCTTGCCAAGAGATCTTTCAAGGTTTTTAGCATCAGTGTCTGTCCGTATTCACGGTCTGCTCTGAGCTGACACTTTGTGTTACCCCAAAACTGTTAGGAACCATGTTGTTTCTAGAAGAGGTTCGGTGAACAGATGAGTGGGAATAATAGCAAAGGGCTCCCTTTCTGCTGCTGTGGGACTTGAGGACACTGCAAAGGTCACAGTAGCCTTTCTCATTTGAGATCACGGACTGGGGAGGTTTCTCTTCCTCCAATGCAGGTTGAGTATTTGCGACTTGTGACTGGTCTTTGATATGTCTCAGTAAAACAGCTGCTTTTACTTAGAGGCACTGAAAAGGGAACCAAGGCACACTCCTCTTTCACCCTTCTTTAAAATTTGAGTGAGTTTACCAAAGACAAAAGTGTCTGGTTGCGAGGTCTCGGACTGCAGTTTGCAGTCCTGGCAGTGCCTGTGCAGACCCTGCTGTGGCTGCCTGTTGTGTGCGAACCCAGTTTGGGGCACCATTGCTGGGAGAGAAAAAACTTCATTTTCCTGTCACATTTGGTCCCTAGCTGGTGCTGCTGTTCTCAGCTGTCCTGGCTGCTGGGATGGCCTCTCTGTGCCCGTTAGCACAGGATCAGTTCTGGAGAGGGAGACAGTCCCTGGTCTTTTCCGTTCTGACTAGTTGTGTTTGCCTTCACTTACCTACCAGAAATGGGTAAATGCAGTTGGCTGGTTTTAAGAGGATGCAGTGAGGTCTCAAATCAAACCCAAACCTTGTATTTGCACTTAGTTAAATTAGGATTTCTGTAACCTTGTGAGAAATTTTCCCAGCATGTAAAACTTGGTTAATTTATTCCAAAGAAATTTTTTTTTTTCCCCATGAGAAAATTAGGCACTGAAAGTTTTGATGAGTCTACTGATTTCCACCTGTTCTTGCCTTTATATTCCCCCCCCCCCTCTACTCTCCTCACCCTCTGTCCCCAACCTCTGTAGGACTTTCAGAACTGTCAAAATGAAGATCGCTAGTTAGGCAGCATATCTTACATTCTATATATCGAGTTCATGTTCCTATTAGAAGAGGCATGTCATGTTTGATCAGCATGATGAAATTAACTGTTTCCACATCAAGTAAGGCTGGTTTGGATCTTGTATAGAATTATGTCATTTCCATGGAATTTGTATACAAGCCTATGGAAGTCATGGTAGGTTGGTTTTTGAAAACCCCGCCTGAGCCATCTTCTCGTACAGCACCATGGATGCGGATATGCTTGGACAGAAGATTTCCTTGGAGTGACCCAACATCAGACTACACTGTTCCTACTCCTGCCTCCTCCTCTGGCCTTCCGGGCATTATTGTTGGGGTCCATTTTGTCAGCACACAGGGAGCCAGCAGCAAGACACCTTGGGGGCCGGTATGACTGCCTGAATACAGGAGCCTCGTGGCAGTGAGAACACCCTGGAGCTGGGAGATGTAACGTCAGATCATGGAATCATCCAGTAGCTCAAGCTGGAAGGGACCCGTAAGGATCAGCGAGTCTAGAGACCTACAGGGGTAGATGTGGAGTGTGAGTCGGCGGGTAGATGGAATGACATTAGGAATCTAAAATGGCACCTGACTCGGATGTTTAGAGAGCTGAATTGCGCTCTTGGTGACTCGAGCTGTATTTTATCAAACACACACCCCCCACCTGAGGTGCTGGCTGGTGATTTCGGATAGAAGGCCCAGGGATGGGACCCCGTGGTGGGGCACTGGGAGTCCTGTAGGCTGTCTAGGAAGCAGGTTGTAGCAGACGAGACTGTTGTATCAGGGTTTCTGCAGCTCTTGCTCGACTGAAGCCTATGCAAAATCTTAAGCCATCTCTTCTATCAGGGTTTACATTCCTTTTTAAATCTTCACTGGATGTCTTTCTAGTAACGTCAGTGAAGCATGATTAAAATCTTCTTTATAAATAGCAAACTTGGAGTATTCACAAGTAATTAGATCAGATGCAGTTGACAGGTTAAGTGTTTTTTCCTGAATTATTGTTTTGACATTTCTTTCTTTCTAATCAAGTGAAATTTCTTATTTATTTATTTGTTGGGAGGAGGTGTTTGGTTAAGAATTCGTGGATAAAATTTGTACTGGAAAATGTCCAAAATTGTCCCCAGGGGAACTCAACTTGCTCTCTATTTGACATTTTTATTGAGGAATTTCTCAAATATAACATGAAATGACACCACTGGGAATTCAAACTATGATGAGATCCTTGTCTGCCTAAAAATAATTTATTTTAGCACTGTAATCACTTGAAATAGCAGTTCTTTCTCAGAATGGCTCTAAATTTTGCTCAGTGCATGCAAGACTAATATTTGGTATCATGCAATAGATTTTTCTTTATCCTTCATTTGAAACCAGTCATGAAATATGTTCTCCCCTTTCATATATGAAATACCAGTCTGGGGTTTTTTTATAAGCAATTAGTTCACAGGTCCAGATGTTCTTTTCTGTTTGATCATGTTTTTCTCTGTGATCTTACTGATAAATTGATTTTTTTCCCTTTTTGTGTCTTTCACAAGTTGAGGCACACTATCAGTTTTCATTGTCTCTTGCCTTTAGGAGAGATGATGGTGTAACTGATCATCCCGTCAGTGCCAAACACTTTACCCATCTCATTTGCACTAAATCAGAGTCTGTTGGCAGATATCTGGTAAAATCTGTGCATCTGTACTACAGAGTAGCAACAGTAAGACTTAGGCCTTTAAAACTGGTTATTCCAAATGTCCTTCCTCCCTGCTGTGCTTCAGCATGACACTTAGAGGTGTTCCTAGTCTGCCTGTTTTTTTTTCACTTTCTCAGTTGAATACTAAGTAAGAAGACTGGCACTGGGCACTCATATGTGTGAGTGCGTTATTGATTTGAGGCCTCTTTGGCAGGTGAGTATACTTGTGCTGTGGGAGGCTTTCAGCAGGTAGCCGAGGAGGTGGGTCGAGCCTGGTGGTGTAAGCCTGGGTGCTGCACAAAGTGAGGTACGTGATGGATGGGGCTGCCGTGGAGGGGGCTTGAGAGTTTGTCTTCCTTTCTGGTGAGAATTTCAGGGGAGCTTGGGATAGCTGGCACTATGGTGACTCTGGAACGTACCCTGGAGGGTAAAAGAGAATCTCCTGGGTTTTTTAGTTGACTCTCAAGCTATTGTAATAGGCATTGTCATATGGAAAGAAACCCTGTACTCCCCCTTCAGCGCTAAGGCTTCAGCTGGTGGAGGACACTGCACTTGGATGGGGCCAAAGGAGAGCGCTGAGAATAACGAGTAATCTAAAAACAGAATCATAGAATGCCTTGATTTGGAAGGGACCCATAAGGATCATGAAGTCTAACATGGCTAATACCAGAAGAATGAAAGAAAATGTCTTGTTTTCTTCTAGGGAAGAGAAGACAAAAAAAAAAAAGACACAGTAGCCATCAAATCCCAAAAGGGCTGTGTTTGTATCCCTGTGCAGAAGTGAATGAGGTAGTGCTGTAGTATTTGGTTGCCCCACTTGGGAAATTCCGAAGAAGTGTTGAATTATTTTTCCTTTCTCCTGAAGGACTCTCCTGTGGAGCACCATGACCTTACATTAACCTCTCTCCTGCTGTATAAAGATGTGGCTTCCTGGGAGGGTATTATGTGCTGTGTCAGTCTGAAGCATCACCAGGGTTCTGAAGCTTATCATGGCTTACTAAACCTGGGGATTTATCCAGGAAAAGCTTGCTTGGAACCGTGCTGAAAGCAGTTCTTGCTGGTGTTCCTGACTCTTACAAATTTATTCAGCATCTGGAAATAGGAAGTGGAAGAGAGTGCCATGACTATTTGGATCAGAAAGCAGCGAGCCTTGCTTCACAAAATTTCCTTGCCAAAGGGCTGGTGCATCAGCTGATACCCCAGCTGTTCCAACCCTTCGGGAACTCACCTGCCTCTGACCAGAATGTGAAAAAATGGGCCATGAAGAGTGTGCAAGAAAAATACCTGGCAACAGAAGCTGACTGTCATTGGCTCTTGAGAAAATGATGTAACGCCTCCTCCGCATTCTGCTCTTCTTTCCTGGAGGCAGACTTTTGTACATACAGTTAGGGGATTCTTCCAATAACCCCAACACAAATCATTGTTCTCTGTTTGTCAAACCAAATCTGGGTGTGACAAATACTTCGGGTTAAAGAATGGAACTGCATGGAGTGATGATTTTCTTCTGCTTATCTATTCAGATATATATGAATAGCTATGAAGTGCTACTCATCTCTGTTTTGTGTGGGGTTTTTATTTAATTTTCTTTCCAGCTTTGATTTGTGATAGTTCCTTTTTAATAGGAAGGAAGCATAGCTTTTTTTCAAAAACACGTCTTGCTTCTAGGTTACACTCAACTCTTCTAAAGAGTAGCACAGGTTTCATGAAGTCCTCTGCTGTTTTATTGACTCTATAATTGCAAGTGTGCTCAAGAAGGTTGTAAATTCTTCTTATAAACCATCAAAAAAGATACAAGAAGCATGAACAGAAAGTTTATTATAATGTATTCAGAGACATGTTTATTTTATTCATAGGTTTTTCTGTGGTATTAATTGCTGTAATAGAGGAACATACGTGAACACCTTCTAAATACTGGTAGATTTGTCCTCAGAAAATCCTGTTAGGAAAAGAAGTATAATTTTCATTGTTTTATAGATGAGGAACTAGGGCAAACAGATTAAGTTACTTCTCAGTCTTCTCACAGGATGTCGGGATGTCTGCAGCATAGCCAAGAATAGAATCCTTACCCTTCTGAATCCCTGCTTACATTCTCTTATTTCAAATACTCTGTGTAACTTTGGTTGCTCTTACAGACAAACAACAGTTATTAAATTTGAACGTTATAATATGGTATCTTGATTAAATATCTTGTATGTCAGACCTCCTGAAAATAACTACCGAAGAAGGTTTTGATGATGCAGTATAGTTTATATTTCTTCTCAGTCAGACACAGAATTAACTGCTGAAGAGTCATGGGAAGCCGAGTGAACCTCCGATTATAAATTAAGCCAGAAATGCAATTACTAGTGTGCGTTACGGATTCCGTGGAGCCCTCCGCAAGAGTGGGATGTTCAGTGCCGCAGACAAAAGCACAAGCACGGTGTCGCTGTGATTCAGCAGCAGAGAACTGAGCAGCAAAGCCTTGGCCATGCCCACAACCTCCCTGGTATCCTCTGGGTAGCAGGCCCGCTTTCCCAGCCTGGGGAGCGGACGCAACCGCTGTATTTGTCTGTTCTCAGATGCTCTTTTGCATTTCTTGACCAAGTGGCTAAGTCACATGGCAGCCCCTGTGGGAGGGAGAGGTGGCATCTGCCCCAGAGCAGCTGAACCTGCCCCAGGAGCAGTAGGAGTCTGCCAGCTCTAGTGGGCAACGGCCAGAGCAAGAGCTGCAGCCAGAGGAGAACTGAGACCAACCCAGAGCAGGCGGTCACGGGCCTCGAAGCACCGTCTGACTGTTAGGAAATGGCCTTGGGATCCCAAATCAGCCTAAAAACTAGATTCATGTTTGAAATCACATAGTTTCTTTTCTTCTAAGGTCTGAGGTTAGGATTTAAACCCAAGTTCCCCTTTTGCAGTGCTCCTTTAAAATCTGTTGGTTTATTTTAAGAGGGGAGAGGTTTTAATCCTGACATGTAGGCTGGACTCCTCACTGGGCTGTAGTGATCCCCAGTCCAACTCGGATGGCAAAACAAACATTAGGATGTACACCCTGTATGTACATCACATTGTATTATTCATCCTCTTTCAGGGAATGTTCCAGTGCTCTATGTTTTTCTTTCAAAACATTCCCAAAGCAGCTAGAACCAAAATCTACCTATTCTGCTCTTCTGTTTGAACACCCCCCCGGAGGTGGGGGATTATGGCCTCATCTGTTTATCAACATGAAGGGGGAGGAGAGTTGCAAGTGTATGAGAAATCATTTCTAAAGCTCCCAGATGTAAAATGTCAAGAAGTGGTACATAATTCATTTAGGATTGCATAATCACTGGCATGATTAAAGAGATCAATGACTTCCTTTTAATTTTTCTTCCTCTCCAGACAGCTGTGCACAATGTGTTGCTTGCTTGAACTCCAGACGAATGCATCTATTGCTGATGTTTATTTTTCTATGTTTCCCAACAGTTCAAATAGGTTTTATTTTCTTTTAATGTGAACGTTTTTAAAATAAAGCTAAACTGCTTTTGAAAAGTTGTTTTTAGTTTCATAAAAAGAAATATTTTAGAGAAGCTGGAAAATTATCTATTTTCTTGGTCTTCTTTGTCCTTTTTTCTATCTACCGGTTTTCCTTGTCCTTCTCTCCTAATTCCAGGAGAGCATTAGGTGAGCCAGCAGGTAAGTATTGTTCTCCTCTAGCATGTCAGCAGGGCCTCTAATATTATCATCAGGCATAAACTCTCTTCCTGATTTTGATGGTTGCTAATCTTAAGATCCCTGGCAGACAGAGGAGGGTTGAATACACCCAATAGCCTTCTTTTCATAACTCTTCGTTTTTATTAAACACATGTAAAATTATGGTATTTTTGTAGGGAAAGTTATTAATCTAAATCTTGAAGCTCTTGCTCTTTTCCAGTGAGAGCTTTGCTTGAGTAGAACTTCAGGGCTTGGCTCTGATTTCATGTCTTAAAGAGGAGGAGGCCAGACTCCCAAATGGGGGCTCTGTGCTTGAGCAGCAGGATCTGCTCTAAATACGAGGGGCCCAGGCCCAAGATGGGAATGGGGTCCTATATATTACATATTTACAGGCAGGAGGAGAAGTGTTGAAATGCAGGGTTTAACAATAGGTGTACCTCTGTGTTTTAAACCTTTATATGTTTTGTATTCCTGCGAGTGACGCCTGGCAGTGGTTGGGTCCTCGGAGCGCAGTAGGAACCTTGGGATTAGAGGACCCCTGCAAGTGGGGGCCCCGAGGTGTGAAGCTACTGAACCTCTGCCAGACAAGCTGCGGTGGGTGCATGCACAAAAATTCACGCTGCAAATTGCACAGCTAACTGAATTTTAGCGACGCATGCATTCTTCCAGGATGAAAAACTTTAAGTACGTTTTTTTAAAGACCTTTGTTTGTCAGATGCAAGCCTAAATGACAAAGAAGTTACTTACTGGTATGTGTCTTCAGCGAACTAGTTTTTACTATATTACTGTTTTCAGATCTTTAATTTGTCTTGCTTGCTCTATGTTTTAGATTAATGATAACAGCTGTGATTGATCACAGCAATTTGAAGTATCCAGGTACAGTGGCGTGCACCAGGCTCTGTAACATGGACTACTGCTCTGCAATGCCTTCTGCTAGCTGATGAGCAGGTGCTGAGCGAGTAGGAATAGCTGGGATGGTAACTGAGTGTTCTAGAGACAGTTCTGTGTTAGATGTTGACATACAACTTCTGGGTATGTGTGTTTACTTTTGTTACTTGGTTGCGCACAGCATGTGAGAGTCTTCATGGTGCAAGTAGTAGCAGACAGTCACAGAAATAAGTTAAATCTCTCTTTCGAGAGGGGATTATAATATGCTAGTTCGGATGATCTTCCTCTCCTAAACTTCAGATTTAGTTTTATGGCATCTGGTACGTGTAGGAATTTCCAGACTGAGCCATTTGCAGCCTCCTCTCTTCGTGGCAGGCTCCATGATGGAGGGATGAGAATGTTATCATGGTGTTTGCATACAAATTTGAAAAACATTTGACAACTAAGAAGTTAAGCCCTATGTTTCTGTAAAGCTCATGAAGCCCTCAAATTAAGAATCACTTCCTTTAAATGTCATAGCCAGCGCTTCAGCTGATGGAGTGTAAATGTCTGCGTGGAAGCCATCTGTCTGCTCACCTTGGGGTCACTGGAGCAGTAGGTGTTTGGTGTGCGTGCCTGCACGCCTCCTGAAGTACCTGCTTACTGTGCTCCGAGGAACTGCTACCTGTTTGCTCACAGATGTAGTCCCATGGGCTCCAGTTAATGTACACCTTTGAAAATGGGATTGTTGCTGTTAGACGTTTGGAGCCCCAGATTGGAGACGGATTTTGAAAATGCTTCCACATTCACTCTGCAAATCTAATAAAAATATGGAATTTTCACTGTGGCTGATGAAAGGCCTCTGATACCCAGCCCTCTCTGAAGCTAGGAGCTTTTCTTATCCTGCTTTTTTTATTTCTGTATCTGAAAGTTTACCCATTGGAAAGTACTCTAATGTTTGGTCACCCCACATTAATCTTCTGAGTTCAAATGAGATACAACTTTACGTGTTAATTTGCCATGTTTGCTTTCTTAAGCCAATGTGATCTGAGAAGTACCAAAACCGGTACAAATATAAATCAACATAGGCCCAAGGTTTTTTGTGAAGTAATCAAAAGCGTAGGATAAATCTTGATTGCTGTCAACTATGAAGTTAGATTCTCAGACTGTCATAATAAATTAAGAAACTGGGAGCTATGTGACAGCAGCATCAATCTCAGTCTCTTGTTCCTGCAAGTCTTCTTGTTGTCTGAGTCTTTTTTTTTTTTTTTTTAAATACTTACTCCCTGGAGGAGGTAATCAATCGTAGTAAAGGTTTCTCTGCATGGAACACTCAGAAAAGTAAAGAATAATCAGCTTAGAGTGTGAAGTTAATATGTATAAGTTAATCAGTTAAATCCCATAGGGATGCTCTTATTTTGTCTGATGTGGATGTGTCTTACAAGGTTCAGCAAAGTCAGAGTTCTATTCTGCATTATTTATTCTGCATCCTTACCACATTCTTGTTTGTATTCGTTTCGTGTACTTTCTCATAATAGCCTATTTCAAAGCCAGTGTGGCCTATATTGATGTATACCTTAAGAGAAAAGCTATAGAATATATTAAAATTAACCAAAGCTATGGGAGCCACATGGTGTTTCGCACCTAAAGCGAGGGAGCAGGTGTTTTCACCTGAGGGTGCAGGATTTCAGCCCATAATGGCTGTGTTTGCCAGTCAGATGTACAGGCTGACCTTCGTGGAGTGGTGGCCTTGTCAGCCCCAGCAGCTGCACAGATCCAGCTAAAGCACTGGATCCATACCGGTTACAAGAAGCCACCAGAGAAGGTGGAGAGCAGTCTGGGCTCTGATTCCAGGTATAGTCACTGTCATTGTGCTCTGCTCAGAATGCAGTCAGTCCTTGGCAGGGTTGATTTATGAGAAACAGCGTGACTTAGAGTCAAGAAACAGCCATCAAAAAGAACGGCTGCTGTGTAGTTGCTTGCTGTATTAGAAAATGAAACAAACCTCTCTTCCAGCATGGATGAGTACCCGAGAAGAGGCTGGCAGGGAATTTCCTTGTTCAGTAGATTCCAGGGTCTCAGCGCTCTGTAGTGCCCTGCTCTTGCTGTCTAATACTTCCCATTAATTTCTGCATCTTGTCATTATCCTTCTGACTTCCATGTACAGGGCATAAACTTGAAAGTTTGAATCAAACGACAAGACCAAGATAGAGGATTACTTTTACTGCTTCCGTTACCTTCTGCAAACTTCAATCCAGATCATTCTCACGTATCTCAAACTCTTCCCTGTGTACACAGTCCTTACCAGAATTGTATCAGAGCACAAGATGTAGTTTTGCGTAAGAGGAGCAGGAAGGAACATGGACTAGTTGATGGCAGCATATTTCAATATGAGTTTGTGATGACTGTAGCCAACATCTAAATAATAATAATAATTACTCATTAATTAAAACATTAATTGAAAAGTCACTGGACATGCTTGAGAAGAATGAGTGTTTAGAGAATAGGGAAGGTTTAGGATTAAAGCAAAACTTATGATTATCAGGCCTTATGGGGAGAAATGTTTGGAAACAATTGAAATATATCCTTTGTGAAATAAATAGGTCTGGAGTGGACATCAGGTATTGTGCTGTAGAACAGGAACAGAAACGAGAGTCAAGGCAAAGCTTTTCCACTCCATCTCACATTATACACTGAGTATAAGGTATAAACATTAGTTATCCAGAAAGAAAGTTGGAGAATACTGCTTCAGTTGAGTCTGCAGCAGTTAATGATGCTGCAGAGGATGCCTGGGGGCAAGACAAAGTGAGGGACATTGTGGTAATAGACTGGATAATTTATTCAGCTTGTCCCAGGTTCTTCCTTCAGCCGATCAGGACTGCTGCTTGTTTGCATCTGTAATTAGCTTCGCCCCTCGTTTATGGAGGAGTGTGAATCCAGCCCTGCAGTGTGGGATGCCCTCCGTGCGGCTTAGATGTCAGTGGGAGCTGCACGCTTATGGCTTCCGGGGCTGGGGCTGGCCGAGCCACACTGCAAGGGCTTCGTGCCGGCAGAGCGGCACTGTAGGTGAAAAGAAGCTGGTTCAGATTCATCCAAATTGGTTTAGAGCCCGTATCAGAAGAATGGATAACTGCCTTCAAAAATAATTGATTTGGAACTCTGTTGTGTTGTCAGGAGGCCACCATGTGTATGTCTCTAAAACAGACGTGGCTACCAGGTGAGGGGAGAGCAGCTACAGCGAAGATGGCACATTTAGGAGCCTGGATGTTTATTTTGGAAATGCTAAAAGCCGCAGAAAGGCTTTTGGTGTCTTAAAAGGACAGACAGCAGCGCCCAATTGTTTGAGAAAGGAATCAACAAGTGACGTCAAGAGACCCGACCTTGACGCGGATTCCCGCAGCGTGGGTGGGGGGCAGGGCCTGCGCAGGGAGCCCCTGCGGGATGACCCCTCCCCACGCTGGACACGCCGCAGTGACGCCCTCTCTGTGTCGGGGAGGGCTCGGGGATGCCACTGTGTGTCAGAATAGCTACAGAAGAGATTTTGAGCGTTCCTTCCCAAGGTGCCCATGTCCGTGACCATGCAGGCTGACCAGCGGCCTGGCCAGTGGGTGCCGAGGCGGCGGCAGCCCCCTCAGGGGAGGGGTTCTCCGGGACGGGTCGCGGGCGTCGCTTCAGGTGGCATGTCCTCGTACGAGGTTCTAGGGATTCGTTCAGGGGTTGGTTTAGAATGATGTTAGTATTCATCAGCCAAGAGCTACCTTGTGATTAGTACTTCATGTTTCTCTTCTGTAAAATGTGCTTTTTTTTTTTTATTTTTAGGCAAAGGTAATTTTTCACACTTTTTTTTTTTTTTTAATGTCTACTCCAGTAAGCATTCACTGCTGTAGGATCTGGGTTTTTTGCAAGTGGATCTTTTCTCAGCAAGAGCTCTAGTGAAGAATTCTGCAAATGTAGTAGTGTATAAAGTTCCAGATACAAGGGTGGGATTTTTTTTTCCTTTTTTTCACCAGATTTTTCAGTTTCTGAAAGAATAGGACAAAAAAGCAGAATTCTCTCCTTATGTGCAAATAGCAGAAAATCTGGGCCCTGCTCTTCAATTCTTGGTGAGGTTCGATTTTAGAACTTCTGGAGATACAAATGCTGTAGATGTAGGTAGCAGTGTCTCTTTCTTCCGATATTTCCCTTGGCATGCTCGTGTAAGGTTGGTCTAAGCAAGCTGGTTTAGCAGTTACTTCAGTTAGTGACGGTTCCCGTGTCCGTGGCCCCCTCAGCTGATGATGCAGCGTGTCACCTCCTTACCTTGGCAGCATGTCATGGCTCGTAGGGCCATTCCAGCAGCAGCACCGGCCTGCAGCCTCTCATCTGACACCGCTTCCTTCACTCCCACCTGCCAGACTTACTTACTCTCTGGGTTTCCACACCTATCTTGAAATCAGACCTTCCCAGACGCCCACTCTGATAGAGCATCGTGATACTTGGAGGGAATGGAATAGAGGAGTGAGAAGAGTATGTGCCAAATGTGGTGTCATTAAGGTCAACTTCTAGAAATGAGCACTTTTTGCTTTAAACATGATACACTGAAGTCATTTGAATTGTCTCTGTAATTAGGATATTTGTGTATTGCTGTGCTTTCCATGCAGGAAAGACCCAGCAGGACAGTGATCTAGCAGGTGATTAGGAAGGTTAATAGGTCCCTGATAGCTGAAAGCTGCTGGCAGGGTGCTGTCCCACCTCTACAGTCTTCTCCCGAGTGTCAAATACATGGCAGTGTCAAAGAGAGGATGCTGGGCTAGACATTCTTCTGGTATAACTGTGGCTACAGTTATTCCAGGAATGTGAATATTTTTTTTTTTTATTTAGATTTTCAGCCAGCTTTCTGACTAGTAACATTCAGAATATAACGATTTTAAAATTCCAGAACCAGGCACCTGTATTTTCTGAGTTTGCGGTTGCTAGCTGTTTCTCTTACAAATACAAGCTGTCCTCAGGGGTGTTTTGTTGCTGACATTTGAGGAGGGTCTGCAGCATTGGGATCAGCAGTTCGTCTCTCGATCACCATGTTCTGCACTGGTACGATAGGTGTCTTTGACACTTTTGTAAGATAGTTCTCTAAGAGCATATTAGAGAAAAACTAGCCGGATCAGCTCTCTGCATCACGAGTCAGAGTCCTGTTTTTAGAAGTCTCCAAAGAATCTTAATGCTATAGTAAGTGAATTGCACTGTGGCTCCCAAATGCTTTAGAGACTTTGAAGATGACACTCAGATTTCTGAGAGGCTTAAGTGCTTGTGACAATGCCAGTGTGAAGAAGAATGTGAGAAGGAAGGAAGAGCAGATCTCGGGAGGAAGTGGACAGCGGACATGCTGTTCTTGACGCTGATTCTGTGGAGTGTTGCCACTCTCCTGTCTTCCTGCTTGTGGCTTTGGTTTCAGGTTCCCTTAGCAGACCTCTCCCTTGGGGTGTCCAGAGAGGACACTCGATCAGAACAGCTTCTGTAGGCCAGATACTGCAGGAGGTTCTGAGCCAGATCAGGGTGAAATACCAGTGGAGCTAGTTTGAAAAGTTCATCAGATAAATTAAATGAGAAACTGAAAACATTTGTTTATTTAATAAATAAAACATCCATCTTTATCAGCTGTAAGGGCTCCTACGCTTTGATACTGTTCCACACTCCCGCTCGCTAGAGGAGCTGGTCTTACCCAGGTAGGGAACACAGGTTTGGTCATGTGATGGCGGTGGGCCAAAAAGCTAGAGGTCTTATGCAAATTCAGATATGCATTAATTTGCATCATGCTTCTGATATATAGATATATCTATATATGTATGTATTTATGCATCCATTATCTCTCCTTCTCTTTTGAACGATACTTCTCCTTTCCCAGCCTCTCCCTGAGCTGACTCTTCCCATATTCCTTCTTGTTCTTGGGGACGACTGGCCAGTTTGAAGTGGGGGCCCCCATCTCCCTGGAGACATGGGCTTGTCACCCAGGTCTAAACTCTGTGGAAGCAGTTCTAGCTCTTGTGCTGATTGTCATCTTAGCTATTTATTTCTGCTGGTAAGAGTGGTTAAGGGCTGTGGAAACGGAGTTATTTTTAGAAATTTCCATCAGAGACTGTCTTTGGAAGACATAATCCCAGGACAGTTCTTGGTGATGAGTGTTCCAGACATTTATTCACTTTCTCCTAGTTTGCCCTTCTCTTTTTGAGGATGGGGGCTGGAGCAGCCATGTGGGATAACCACCTGAGCTCAGCGAGGTGAGACCCTTTTTCCCCCCTTTGGTGAGTTTGGGTTGTGTAGGCTTGCTGAAACCTCGCTCCAGCTTCCACCCTGGCATCATCAGCAGGATCACGAGGCTCAGCAGAAGCAGTGGATAATGTCCTCGTAGGAAATCAGCACACTGTCAGGTGGTGAGGCTGAAATGGATGAAAGAACATTTGCCAGATACAGAGCCTGGGAAATGGATTTGAGTTTCCGTACACCAGCTTGGAGGAAGGGAGACCTGCTCCTGCTGCCTTGGGGCTGTCATCCTCGGGGAGACAACCCTGGCTCTGGGTAACATGACCAGTGGTAGCTGATTTTGTGCAAAAGGTTGCTGAAGAAGTCACATCTCTTTGCTAAAAAAAAACTAATCTTTTTTATAAAGTGTAGAGTAATAAAGAAAGTGATCTTTGTATTTGTGCTCAGTAAATTTTAAGGTTTTAAAA
Source organism: Athene cunicularia (assembly GCF_003259725.1). Taxonomy (NCBI): domain Eukaryota; kingdom Metazoa; phylum Chordata; class Aves; order Strigiformes; family Strigidae; genus Athene; species Athene cunicularia. Next base: position 28,634,003 of record NW_020799092.1, read on the forward strand.
ATGAGTTTGGCTGGGGCTTAGAGAAGATGTTTGAGCGAAGGGGTTTTACCTCCTAAGTGACTCTTTTCCTGTATGTAGAGTCAGGCCCTGGGGTGCCGGTCTCCAGCAGGTGGAAACTGTCACGCAGGGTGGCCACAGTTAAAGTTCCTGAGGATCCACCCTCAGGTTTTCAAGACAGTCATCAGCCCAGTTTGACGTGTAGAGCCTCCAAAACTGGAGCCAGAAGAGCTCTGTTGAAAACCTGGCTACTTACTTTGGTGTTTATGTGGAACTTAATCTCTAGAAAATCTGGCCCAAAATGCAGTCTCACATATGCTGCATTACCGCTGTTTACACGTTCAGCTGTGTAACTTGAGCTGCATTGAACAAGAGTTGCACAAACAACGAAAGGAAGAAAAAGCCCCTTTGGCAGCTATTTGGTTTGTGAGCTTTGAAAAAATTCAGATACGTGAAGGAATTATTCTGCCAGATCTGCCAAGGCTTGACCTCGTTGCAGTTGATGGAGTTCTCTCTCCTAACTTCAGAGAAGTTTTCTACCCCATTCTCTAAACTGGGTTAGTAATAGGCTGATCATAAAGTGATTTTATTGGAAAGAAATTTTACCAAGTAAATAATTGAGTAAATATTTTCCAGGCAGCCATGTCCAATAGATTGCATGGTATGGTGGATAATAAGTAATGCTGCCTTTTAAGAGTGCAGTATACGAAATGCTCCAAAGAGCCTGACCCTGGTGGGATTGAGGCCTGAGAAGAGAAAATGTTAATCCTCCAGTACCAGGCCAAGATTTACTGGAAGGCTATGGAAATAGAGATATAGTGCTCCTAGATCCCAGCTGCTCCCTTTCTTCAACTCCTTCTCTTCATAAATGCATATTAAAATAATTTTGAGCCAAGTAATTGAAAACAATTGGAAGAAATTCCTCGTAGTAAAAACTTTTAAAGAGTTTAAATGGTAATAACTTTTATTCCAGCATATGGATTTGGGGCTTGGTGTTAAATTGAGCTGTCTCTTTATGGAAGTGGTAAATCACGAGAATTTGCTATCAAGAGCAGAAAAAAAATGTTTATAAATCATTGCATTTGTTTCAGATTATTCATCAGAGCTGGAAGGCAATTGTTCAAGTTGCTTTGTGATACTATAAACAGAGCTCTGGGAAGGCTGCGTCCTTCGTGGCAAAATTCTGGGGTTTGTACATATACCAACTGAGAATTTTCCTTCAGTAAGCGTTCAGCTGATGTTCCAGAGAGGAGACTCTATATTCCAGTGTGCTGTTTAGAAGGAACAGGTTCGAATTGGCACTGACGGAGCAGCGAGGCCTGCTGACTCAGAGGAAGGGTCTTACCGAGTTGCCTGGTTTCTCATTCCTTATTGTACTGCAGCAGACAAGGGAAGTCTTCGCCTCTTTCCCATGCGCTCCCAAACTGCCCTTATGGCCTTATGGAAAGGTTCAAATCTGGAAAGGAGTAACAACTGAGGGTGGGGAGGATTTTGATACAGAAAATTGGAAGCAATAGTGCTCGACATTTCCTGGTAGTTAAAAAAAAAAAAGACTGTCTCCACACTCACGTTGTAGTTCGAGACAGGAGGAGACTGCCTGGTTTCCCTGGGTGCTGCTGTAGTTACCCTGGAGCTTTTTTTTCTCTGTGAGAAAGAGCTGCAGTGTCTGTCCCATGCAGTGCAGCAGCACACCAGCACAGGCAGTAGCAGGCAAAGCTGCCGCCAGCAGCCCCGTTCCTGCGTTAGTTACTGGCTGAGTTTCTGCAACATTTCAGAGCTCCCTGGCCTCGCCTGCAAGAGCACTGGCAAGAGCACCTTGGTTTTACGTTGGTGTATTGTGGCCAGTCCTGGAGGAATTAACTTCTGCAGGAGCTGTGCCAGCTCTTCTGAGGTTTTGAATGTTGTGGATCCTTTAGCGTCGTTGTGTTTCCCCCTGCCTCCAAAAATAAAATGAAAGCAAAACACCCCAACTCAGCTGCTGACATGTTGGCACATACTGTGAAATAGCCAACTAGTTGCAGAGTCTCCATAAAAGAGGAAAACATGTATTTTTCAGGTGGCAAGTTGCTTTTATCGTAAGAAAAAACAGAAATTGGATATGATATACCTTTTATGAGCAAAACAGGAGAGCTGCAAGGTTGAATGTGGGTCAGATATCTTTTAGTGGCGGTGGTTTCCCAATGCTGAAACATATGTCTCTGTTAAACACAACAGCATAAAAACTTTTATGCCAAAGAGAGGTGATGGGGGGTAAGCAGGGACCCTCAAAACAGCCAGTAGCTAATGCTGTCTTTGTGGTTTTTATATATTTGCCTATTAAAATGACAATACAGACATGGAACATTTAGATTTAAGAAGCCTTCTTTTCATTAAACAACATTAAACAAACTGACAAAGTAGGGGGTTATGACTCCAGTAATTGAAACATGCTGTTCTGTTCAAGACCAGAACTCTATAAAGACTCTTTTCACCCAGTAATGCCCTTTGTGTTTGCCTGCTACCCCTGCTAGAAATTACTGTAGGCCTGAAGTATGTCTTTCCAAGTGGAGTGGGAATGACAGGGTGCAACACCACACTTGGCAGATGGGGTCACAGCCTTTTTAGGACGTTAACATTCACTGTGCATTGGAAATCAATTTGCAGCTCAGAATGCATGGAGACTTAGCTGGACTCCCCTCCCCACTGGCTTTTTATGTTAACTTTAAACCTCGGGTGCAGGAAAAAGAATTAGATGGATTAATTTGGATTAACTCTGGTGGGGTTTGGGTAGTTTTCATTAGCTTCATTTTCAGTGTGTCTTTTTGTGCATTCCTTGCTCTTCTAGTTGTATATTTTGAATCTGTACATTATCTTGATCCTTTGTCCTTCTCTCTTCTAGATGTTGATGAGTGTCAGGATAACAATGGAGGGTGCCAGCAGATCTGTGTAAATACTATGGGCAGCTATGAATGCCAGTGCAAAGAGGGCTTTTTTCTGAGTGATAACCAGCACACCTGCATTCATCGCTCCATTGGTAAGTTGTCAGTGTGTAAATTGTGCTCTTTACTAGAACTGTGTTCAATCAGAAATCCACAAACTGTTTGGGGGGATTTTTTTTTTTTTTAATCCCTAGGGCTCCCAGAATCATTTCACTGGTTGGTTGGAATTGATTGATTCCTCTGCTACCCAAACTTGCAGCAGAGCCATAAATAAGACGGGAGACAAGGCTCTAGTTTGACACAGAAATTAGACTTCGTTCAAACAGCAGACTCCTTGGGCAGGCAGAGGCAGATTTGCAAACAGCAACTTTCTGCCTCTGAGTTTCCAAGGCTTAAAAGTTTCTCATCTGTTTATTGTATAATAGTTCACCTGTCTTCCACCTCGGAGAGCATGGTATCTTAAATCAAAACGAACAGCTTGTTGTTTCTGGAAGCTGTACAGGTTATGGGGTTTTGCCAGTCGTGTAACTCATTGATTCACTGCAGACTGGTGATGGCTGATTTTATACTGACACAGCGTTTTATTTTGGTTCAGTACCCTGTCTGGGGTGGATTGGAAAACTGCTCCTCTGTTGCCTATGCAGTAGCAGTAGAAATAAGGAATCCCTGCAAAACTGTGATTCTTGTCTGCTGCTGATTTTGACTAGAATAAGCAGCTCTCCCCTTTCTATACATGTCAGACATGGAAGACAAGTTTGAGTGGAAAGGGAGAAAAGAAAACAGCATAGCTATAAATCTTTGCAATTACGTGGAGCCTTGATGTGCTCCTTGGGAGTTGTAGTGACCCTGGCAGCACTGGGAATACGTGCTAGCCAGCTCATTTACCCGTGGGCACCAGAGTGACAAAGGGGCGAGATGAGTCTGGTGATCAACCATGTGAGCAGGCTGTAAATTTCAACAAGCCACACAAATGGTTCTGAACTATTTTAAGTCACTAAAATTAACCAGAAAATCCTACCTGAGCATAGAGTACGAATTTTAGTCACTCTGTTGACAAGAAAGCAAAATCTTGTAGCATAGCATCTCTCAGAAATGCGAATGTATTTCTGCACCGTGTGTCTGTTTACACAGAGTTATAGAGACAATTTTGATTTTCAGAAATGTGAACCTCCAGAATATATTCACAAGTCCACTTTTTAGCCTGATTATTAAGTTTTAAGCAATTCAGGTATTTTTCTTATGACAAGACCATAGAATTAAGCTCCATCAACCAGTGCATTTTAAAGGTTGTTATCTAATAGGTTTTTAGTCGTTCTTTTCAACATAAATTGTTCAAATTTCTGTCCGGTGTAGAGTAACCCTGACACAAAGATATCCAACAGAGCAAGGAATAGTAGCTGGAGGCTTAATGAAAGCCACTTGCAGAGTACTGCGATACAATCGTTATTTCAATTTGCACGTTATAAAAATTCCCAGCTGCAATAAAAGAGAATTTGGTTATCTGAGCTGGAAACTAATGAAATAAATGAAAAATGGGACTTTAAAGGCAAAAGTTACTCCTAAGGAATAGATTTATTGAGGGAGTTCTTATGGCAAAGAGGATTCCTGGTTTGCCGGAAGGACTGGGGGAGTGCAGTGGAAGGTTGGCTGCTACGTGCACATAATAAATATGCATGGAAATAATGTGTTTGTGGTAGCTTGCTCACAAAGAAAATGCCATATAAGACATGGATGTTTAATTTGAAGCAACATCTTCAAATTATTTTAGATCTGAAAAAAACCAAGCAACCTTCCGAGTAGACTGGCGGTGATTGCCAAGTGTTTTATGAACAAATGGTTTGTAGCTTTTCGAAAGTAAAGTGTCAGTTTACAGCAACAGCAACCGTTACCCTGCAGTGCCATGGCCACCCCCCCCTCCCCGATACACCGTGTGGGTATGCTGGAGGAAGGAAATGAGGTGAAATTATCTCTTCCACTTGTCAGAGGTGACTGAACTGCAAATAGTAAACATGCACGGTGAGAAAGTAAATGGCTTTTTTAATATCTGTATTTACTCACTTTCATCTGTCTCACTTGTAAGCGGGGCTACAGAAACCGTTGAAACGCAAAAGTACGGATGGACGTACTGAGCCAGAACTGTGCCCAGGGGTCGCTTGTGTCTGTGCCTCTGTTGATAAACAAGGCTGAAGTGGACAAAGGCACACCACACAGCCAGCTCTGCAATCCAAACACAAAGCGCTGACTTGCCAAAGCCCTTTAGCAGGGCTTGTTGACTTTGAGCATAATAAGATCCATTAATTGCAGTGGGATTACTTTTCTGTCTCTGAAAAATGCATGTGCAGTCACACAATCTCGGTGTCCTTGACGTTACCTAAAGTCTCTCCAAGGACTTAGCTAGTCTAAAACAATCAACCGCAAGGTTCTGCATGCAGCTCGCTGCCACCTTTTCCCTCCTGTTCTCGAATGCCGTGGGAGAAGGGCAGAAGTCCCGCAGGGTGCTCGGGGTGTCCTTGGGGGGAGCTCGGAAGGGAGGGAGCAGCCCAGGCCGAGCAGTGCCCTGCCCGCAGGCCCACGGCAGGGCTGGGGCTCTGGGCTTCTCAGCCCCTTCAATGCTGGGGTAGTTTCAGGGTTGAAAAAGGCATTGGACATTCTCATGGGGGCTGAGCAGAGGAAGGAATATGTCCCTTTGTGCACTGAGCAGCCAAGGGAAAGGTGTCTTCCAATGGAGGCACCTCCCTAAGACTGTGGGTGCTGAGGGGGTTCCTGGGGTTCCAGCGGTGGCTGTGCCTGTCCCAGTGGCTCAGGGCTGTGTTTTACCACCCTGCTCCGACCCACAAGCTGGGTTAAAAGCCATGCTAGAGCTCATGGTAGGGGCTTTTAATATCATCCTTGTGTCCCAAATGACATGTTTGCTTGACATCTAGAAGTGTGCTTACTATTTCCTGCAGACAGAAAGGATTAATGATGCACAAGAAATAGGAATTTTATACCGGTGGGAGGCCAGGCTGACATTAAAGTCAGGGCAAACCCTTGTTTCCCAGGACTTGCTTTGTTTCACTGCTTCATTATGGGCCTACTGATTTCTTATGTTTAGTCTCCAGTATCTTTTGGGAGGATATTATGCCCAGTAAAACTTACTTCAATTTATTTTTGCATGAAACTTAATTTTCTTTTGCTGAGTCAGATTTCAATACTAGTTTACTCACAATAATGATGGCAACAATGGGGGGAAAGAACGGGAGGGAGAATGGATTGTAAAAGGTACGGAGAACTTAACAGTTGTTTATCTTGCTACATCTTAACTGCAGTAGTAAGTGTGAAGACTGTGAATTATGCCAGAGAGAGGTTTGTGTTTGCTTCCTCATGACTTAAAAAGAAATGAGAATAAAACAGCTGTTACTGTGTCATCTCCAGCTCCAGAGGGAGCATGTGTTTAATAAATGTGGAGATTAGTATTGTCCACTACAGCTGTGACTGGGTCAGGTGAGTGGGTTACAGCACGAGTTCCCTTAATTGGATGATAAGCCAAAAGCCCCGATTCAGCAAAGCTTCTGGGCACATCCTTGAAGTCTCAGCGATAGCGGAGTTGGTTATAAATCTGAGTTGGGCTTAGAAAGAATCACAGCAGACAGAGGTATGTGCCTGCATCTCCGCTGAGGTTCAGAGCCAGCAGAATGGAGGGTCCCACCGGCATCACAGCTCTAGAAGACGTTGTGGTCAGGAGCCCTGGCTATGAGCTGCCTCACCAGAATTCTCAGCTGCAGGGCTGTAGAAAGCCCTTGCTGCCCCACCTTCAGCGGGCACATCTCCTGACACACAAGGGGTGTTTGCTTCAAGCCAGATACTTCATGAGTTCTGTGGCTAGAAAGACTTCTGTCGTTTTAGATTCCATCCCCTGAATGTCTGCCTAAAGCACAGTTACATTAATGGTCTTGTATCTGCTAATCATTCCCTGCCACGGTTTTTATACAGCCAGTGCTAAGTAGACTGAAAAGGCAGCTGCAATTAGGAGTGGCAATTATAAGTGGAGACAAGAAGAGGTGGAGAAGTACCAGGCTTATAGAAGGCTGGAAATTATGATGGTCTGGTCAAACAGTGGAAAAGCTTTTTACATGGTTGTCACTATCATTTTCAAGCCTGTTAAAAAACGATTTGGCAAGGAAATGCATTTTCACTTCCCCTTATCCCATTAGCCTTATGTTCTCAGCAGAGTTAGGGAGTTTGACATAAAGTCAAGCTACCACAGTTTAGCAAATTACTGTGCTACAGAGTCTCAAAACCAGCTCTGCTCTTGCTGAACTAAAAGTGTAATAGTTTGGTCCCAGAGGAAGGGGAAACATGCTAAGCTGAGTTGTCTTGCATTTGTCATGGGCTAAGTGGGCTTATGAAATGGCTTACCATGCCTGTGCTGATCCATAGTAACTTGTTAAACTTTATTACATGTTTAAACCCTTGTTAATTCTGCAGTAGTAGCATAGGAGTCCTTGGCTTGGCTGACATCAAACTACCACGTTTCTTCTTCTGAGGATTATAAAACCACCTGTGTTCATTTTTTTTCATTCCTACTTCCCTTGATTTACTTTTATTCCTTACCTGTTTTCTTAGTTCAGTACAACTTTACAGCAGTAGAATAATGTGTTAGGACTCCCTGGGAGGAAGCATGATCCTGTCAGTGCAGGAAAGGTTACAGGTTGGGATTCTGGACTTTATTCCCGTCTCTGGTGCTGATGCCTTGTGGGACTCTGGGCAAGAAGGTTATTGTGACTCAGAATTTCTGCAAAGCACTTCAGAGGACAGAGGAGGTTTTTCTACAGAAAGCACAATAATCTATTCATATTTAGATTAATGTGGAAGGGTGACTTTAAATAATTAAGTGTTGCCAGCACCCGTTCCAGATTTTATGAAGTACAAGGTTTCTCATCTCAACTATGAAAGCTCTTTCATGATGATGGAACTGGTTAAATTACTCCATTACTTGCATATACTTTGCCATAGCTACCCCGAGTACAGGCATCCCATTCACTGGAGCCAAAAGTCCTATTTATCTTTTAATATTGGATTCTAATATGATTGTAAAGTAGAGGAATATACTAGGTAAAGTAAATTTTAAGGCTATCAATTCATGTGCCTTTAGGTAATGTAATAAGAAAACCTTGCAGGCAAAGTCAGTTTTATCTGGACAAATATACAGAGATCTCGGAAGCCTTTTCTTAGAACTGTACACAGTATGACCTAAGGGTAGTAGAAACTTGCCTGTTTGTACGTTCCCACATAATACATTTTGAATATACAGTTCAATTGATTATCTTTCACAGACTATAGGATATAGAATATATCCAGGAAAAAAGGCTTGATAAACCATTTCAAATCTCATTGTACTCTGTTAGATGTGTGTAACCTCTTAAATCTCTGTCTAACCCGCAAAAATTGCTGTACTTTGGTTTCAGGGGTTCTTACTTGCTCCAGCAGCCTGGGTGAAGGGCACCTCACATTTGCTTTATCCATTCCTCTGGAATGGAAGGAGTTGGTAATTTGTCTGGAGGGAAAGTGCAACAGGTGAAAACACCTGGTGTAAGTAAAAAGCAATCTCTGTTAGGCCTGATCCCCCCCCCACCCCCCTGTATCCGTGATTTATCGTGATTAGGACTAGTAAAGTTACACTGATGTAAAACTAGTTTAAGTGAATTAAGCTCAGCTGTGAGGGGAAGCGGTAACTGTATAATCATAAAAACAACAGTAGGTGAAAGTTTAGTACTAGATATGAGAGTAAGTGGTCTCATAGAATCGTAGAGCAACCCAGGTCAGAGGGACCTTGGCAGATAACCTGGTCCAACCTTTTGTGGGAGAGGGAGCCCAGATGACGTTGAGTGCCCTGTCCAGCTGCATCTTGGAAACCATGAGTGGAGGGGACTCTGCCACGTCCCTGGGGAGGTTGTTCCAGTGAATGATTGTTCTCATTGTAAAAAATTTCTTTCTTATGTCAAGATAAAACATCTGGTGCAACTTTTAGCCATTGTCCTTTGTCTTCTTCATGTGGCTTCTTGTGAAGAGAGCACCTCTTTGTAGCAGCCCTTTAAGTACTGTCCAAATAAAACTAAGTGTATCCAAATAAAACTGCAAAAGCAGAGCTTAAAGTATCAAAATTGTCAGTAGGTTTTTTGTTGTTTTGTTATTCCCCCCAGCTTTTCACATTAAGGCCTTCGATAAATGTCAGCTTAAATGGTCATGCTTAGGATGTCTTAGAATTGGATACAAAGGCATGTCACTTTTGGCTTACAAGAATTTTAAATGCATCTGAAACCTGAGGCTGCAATCTTCCTTTTATAGGTAGGAAAACTGAGGTGTAAATATTACAGTGCTTCCTAAAGTTCTTGTGCCTGTGTCTCAGCTGCAGAGTAGATTCACTCCATTAGAGCAGCTGCAGTCCTGTTCCTCAGAGCAGCCCAGATGGAAACCAGGATGTGAGGCAACGATAGAAGATAGGAGATCAGGGCAGAGTTTTGGTATATCCCAGGCTGCAGTGTTAAACACAGCCAAGTAGAGTCGGCTGCAGGCCCTCACGGGGGCCAGTTCAGACCCACGTCACAGTTATACGCAGCAAAGTATGATGAAGTCTCTACATATTCTACCTTCGTTTCATAGCTCACTTGCCTTCTGAAGGAAAAATATTGTGATTCAAAATTTTCTGGGACTTAGAATTAGGCTTCAGAAAGAAAACCAAGTTTTGTTGAGTAATCAATACCCTCTGGTGCTTTGCTTCAGCTGAGATTGAATGCACCAGTAAACCGACCGGTTAGCAGGATGCAGTGGGGGTGAGCTCATTGAAACTCTGAAGGAGAAATCTCCCAACGCTCAGGAAGAATAGCAGATTGCCAGATTTTGCCAAAATCTGGGGTTGAATTCTAAGAGCATTGTGCAGAAGCTGTCCTGTAACAGGTCCCAGATTTACATCTACTGATCAGAACAGACATAAATATTTTTAAAAGGAAAGAAAATAATACTAAAAAAAATAAAGGCTAGATGTCCTAGAAAACTTCAGCTGGTAAGTAATCCAGAAGGCGGGTCTATAACTTGCATATAGTGCTTGAACAGTAATAAAAGTAAACGCACAGTGGAGCATGAGGCAGCGATAAACTAGACACCAGGTCACTGCGCAGCGAGCCCCAGTCTGAGGTAGTTTCAGGGTACAGTGGTTGTTTGTGCATGGCTCCGTCCCGGTGCTTTTCGGTATGAAAAGGATGAAACTAAAGGGGAAAAAGAAGCGTGTGAGAAGTAATGAAGCTGGAGATGCAAAGAAGTGTGTCTTGGAAAGAGCAGCTTGTTTGACACGCCCTGCAGCAGCGCGACAGCCCGCCAGCTTGCCAGGGGGAGCGGGAATTTGTCAGTCAGATCAAAAATCTCTCCACACCTGTGTGACAGAAAGTGCAGCGAGCAGCCTGTGGCTCAGCAACTGACTGACTGGCAGTGCTGACAGGATGGGAAAGCTATACGCACGAATGGGAAAACACACTGGAAAGTAGTACCTTAAGAGAAAAAAAATAAAGAGAAAATATGCAAAGGGGGCTTTCACACTCAATCATTCAATAGCACTGGAAGTGAACCAATGTTCTGTTCATACTGTCTGCTCTGGCTATAGCAGGATTATACTAAATAAAAGAACTGACAGGTTTTTTAAAGGCCTCCAGCATCCAGTTGACTGAAACATCAGGTGAGAAAGATCTGGGAAGAATATTAAGCCACAGTGTACTGGAGAAAAGCTGCATTCACACACACAACAAATGGGCTCTGTTCTAGTGTGTCCCGCGTCGTATTTGTCACAGGGTGCCTCTTGTGCCATCAGGGGCACGACAGTGAGTTGGAGCCTGCTCTGAATACTGTGTGGAGGTGCTCAGCATTTTTCCTCCCTGCTGTGGTCGCTGCGGCCCTCTGTGTGTGTGTCCTGTGTTCCTCACTGTGCAGGGGAACCGGGCGCAGACCGTGCCGCAGGCGCTGCCCCTCTGCTCTTGGTGACAAACCTCAGATGCGATCCAGCAGGGACGCTCTGGAGGCCGATACCACAATGTGTTTTTGGTTATAAACCAGTAGGAATTCCAGGTATAAATGCCAAATACCTGCTCATATATACTGTTACCCTCCTGTATATGGTATGCAGACTATGCATTTAATGAGTTCTATTAATTATTCAATCCCATGTAATTATGTTTGAGGTTGCTCTGAGCTATTCTGAAATAATTTCAGAGTTAATGGAAATAAGAAGATGCTTTTATTTAATAGCCGTGTATATTTTCAAGCCTAAGAATACTTGCATGCTCTGTTAAGCTTTATATCTTAGAAGCATCTAGGTTGTAAAATTGTTGGTTTTGTTACTGTTCTTGATAGTATATCAATTATTTTGTACTTGAGCACCAGTCAAGAATGAGGCCAGATTGCGCAGTACAAACTGGGAACATTTACAGCCCAAGTGAAGGAGGCAAACGCAGGGCAGAAGACAGCGCAAAACGCAGTCACTGGGAATGCTTTTGTGGCAGAAATGTAGTAGCACCATGAGATGTTCTTAAGAGGGGCACAAAGGAAGAAGAGCGAGCCAAGGGTGTGTCAGGCAAACGGGAAGTAAGAGGAGGAGGGAGAAACAGGCAGGGAGATGTGGATGAGGTGAAGTGGAGAACAGGCTGAAGGAGAAGAGAAGGGTGTGAAACAGCACAAGGCAAGATCTGTACTTCTGTCTCCTTAATTCCCTGGCTACTAATGCCATTTCTTGTCCATACCCTCTCCCTCATAGTTTTCTTTCCGCTTGGCTAACTCCCCTCTCCTATAAACCACAGTGTAGTCACAGTATGGTCAAACTGCAGCAGTGTCTTTGAAAAGGAATGGTTTTTCTGGGTGGAACGGTGACGTGCTGAGCTTGCAAAGCCGACCCGCAGTCATGTGCGGGTGATGACACCCTTGCAGGGGTTCAATGCCTTTGCTTCTCCCAGGAGTCAAGAAATGCAGAACAGAGACATTAAGCGTAGCAGGGAGAAGCCTGGTGTGTAGCGACTCTCTGGACTGTGCTCACCGCTGATAAGAGCACTGAGCTTGCGCGGTGAATCCGTTTACCCGCGTTGTGTGTGTGATGCACAGTGTGACTGAGCCCTTCAGAAGGCTCTGCCTCACTTACCAGTGCTGAGAAGCTGCACATCATCTTCTCTTGTTCCCACAGAAAACATTCACTTTAAAGCAACAGCTCTTTTGTCCCTCTTTGATATGGAGCACCTCCTGTAAAAGTTCTTCTCTGTGTTTACAGCTGACTAAACCGCTGCACACCCGGTGTAAGGCAGTAGTATCCAGCATGGTGTGCTGCCAGCGTTGTGTTGCACTGGTGATTTACCAGAGTTGGCAGCTTTTCTCCCTACAGTTAAGTTGGGCTGAGGATAATGTAATAGCTGTTATCTTCAATCCATATCAAACTGCAAAGTATTAGACAGGCCAAAACTATAAGCCTCCTTACTCAGACATTAATTTTTGACAGAAATTCACATGATTGGTGTTGGCATTTTAGTATTTAGTGTAATGAGAATTGGTTATTTAAACTGACATTTGTTTGGAATGCTGCAAATGCCAAGATGGGGCAGCAGTGATGTGAATTGTTCTTATGCCGTGCATTTCTCATTCTGCCTGCTTCACAAGAGAATTTCCAGTTATTTGCTTTTCTAATCACTAATTCGCTAGAGGATGTCGCAGGAGTCTACAAAAAACCTACCTCAGTACTCTAAACCCCCCTCTGAAATAGGAGCTATTATGCCATGTGCTGTAAATTACTGTTAGGGGAGGCAGAAAAGTTAAATAATTTGCCTAGAGTTACGCAGGATGGCTGCAGAAATACCGAGAGCTTTCCAGAAAAGCTGTGAAGGAATCATTTGCCAGAGCATGCACTTTAATTGATACTATGTTGATTTCACCAAATCTGTTTTATAAAACTGAGTATCTGGTTTTATGTGTGCTCCTACTAGGAACAGAATGCAGATACCCCGAGCCCCATTCTTTTGGTCTGTGATTGAATTCCCTTCTTTCATCCCTGGTGCACTTTAACACCAGTGATTGATGAATTACATGTACATGTTCAGAGATCAAAGCCTAGCACGGGGAGCTGGGGGTAACAGTGCATTTTGCAAATCCTGCCCTTTCCCGCCTTTCCTCCCCACGCTTTTTGTTCCGTTTGTGCTCTATTGGCTCGCTGTTGTAAATCGAACAATTTCTGGTGGTGCTAGGCAGCTTGACTTGGTACCGCGCTTCGGGATGCCTGGGGACTCTGCGCTGGGCCCTTGTGCCGGGAAGGCAGCCAGCCTGGCACTGGGAACGTGTGGGGGCTGAAAAGCGCATGCAGCTACTGAACGGGTCAGCCAGGTGTTGTCAGCATTCTGCTCGGAAGGAGTGTATTTTCCATTAAATCAGGGTTTGTTCTCTGAAGGAGCTGCTCTTCTTGGAATAATAACAATCACATATAAAAAAGAAATCGCAGAAAAACCCAAACATGCAAACTCTGAAGCCCTTGGGCGCGGGGGTACGGCCCGTGGCGGCGGCGGTCGGGCGGCCCTGCCGCTCCCCG
>NW_020799092.1:28647552-28688158 GCF_003259725.1 Athene cunicularia
TGGCGTCCCAGCCTGGCGAGCGGGGCCGGGGCAGAGCCACCGGGAGCTCGCGTTGGCCCCAGCCCCAGGCCCGAGGTGTCTGGAGCGTGTTCTGGCGGAGCTTCTGAACCGCCCGTTGCACGGGCGCAGCAGTTCGGTGCTGGGGAGCCTTCCAGGGCAAGGCCAGACTAACCGAGATGGGTCCCGGCAGCCCTGGGCTGGGCCTGGGGGAGCCTGGCCTGGCCGGGCCTCGCGGACGGCCGCTCGCTCTGCTCCAGGGCCGGCTTCCCGCTCCTCGCCTCCCCGGGGAGCTGCCTCCCGGCTTCCCAGCCAGAGCTAGCATTTGGCCGAAGCGCCGCCTTAAGGGACGTTTAATTACTCTGCTCTGGCTGGAGTCTCATATCAGGAAAAAAAAAGCCCGTAATAAGCTGTTTTAAACCAGGATGTGGTGATCAGTGCTTTCCTAGCCTCATCTGTGTGTCTCCCTTGAATCCCAAATACTCTGTTTACCTGGAGATTTATTTTGAGGCTTTCCGTGGAGATCTCCACATGACTTTTTAGTGTGTGGCTAAGTTACCATTTGTCTTCAGCTGGAATTAGTTGAAAATGCCTTGTGCTGTTCAATCTTCCGAGAATTCACAGAAAGAGATAGCGAGCTGTCATTCCTGTGCTGTCTCGCAGGGAAGCTGGCCACTGATCAGCCGGATGAAAGAATTAATCTGGAGGATTACCTGGCAAGAGCTCACTGAAATGCTCCGTGAAACAGCTCATGGTAGAGTGAAATGCCAGAAAAACAACAAAATCAAAGTGGTAATTCTCAGTAATTCAATCTTTTAAAAGTAGAGCCTTGGTGGGAGCAGGAAAGCCCCTTTGTGTTATGTTGTTCTTATTAGTTTCATGCACAAGGGACATCAGGTGGCTGAAGGAATTTTCCTGTTGTCTGGACTGGATGATTTTTAACCCAGCTCGGAGGGTTTCTAGACCTAGAGTGTAAATGGTGCCACTGCTGAGTGTCCATCAAATTCCCTTCTTGTTATTAGTTGCAAGTGCCCAAACCCAGACTATAAATATATCTCCAAGCACTCAAAGTTTATTGATGTGTCATTTGGTTGAATATTTTATGGGGTTGTTTTGTTTCTTCATTTCCTCTAAAAACACCTGTGAAGGCCTCATTTTCTTCGTGTTTATTATGACTCACTTTGCGGTGATACTTTTGTGCTGAGCTGTATACTAGGTTGAGCTATCTCAAAAGCAACGCTGTGGTCAGAAGCGTGGCTGTGTTGAATGACATCCCATTTTTCCTGTTCCGTATTTATTCTCTCTTAGGACTTCCAGTGTCTATTTACAGGCAGAAACAGGACTTCCTTGCTTTCCAGTATGACCTGGTATCAGGAAAAACTGTCATTTTTTGTGTTTACCTCGACCACCAACAAATACTGTCTGAATTAAAATCTCTATTCAGCGTTTAGTTGATGTTTTTCATCCAAATATAGAAATCAGATAGAGCTGCTTATCAAGAAGCATTCTATTTTTCCATGTTCGCCCTTGCACAGCAATATTGTCTGCACTCTATTTACTGTCTCAAAGTCTTGTTGACCTCTTGCAAACAGCTCATAGCTTCCAAAGGATTTTCTTCACCTTTCTCTTCTCAGGCTGTTAAAGCCAGGGATGGCTACAAGCAGATATGTTGCTAGCAGATGCCGTGCTTGCTTCCGTGTGCAGCTCTGCCAACGTATCTTCATCTTCATTCATCCCGTCCTTTCACCTTCTTGCTCCTTTTAAGAA
This sequence comes from Athene cunicularia, assembly GCF_003259725.1. Lineage (NCBI taxonomy): Eukaryota > Metazoa > Chordata > Aves > Strigiformes > Strigidae > Athene > Athene cunicularia. The sequence goes on from NW_020799092.1 coordinate 28,649,317, forward strand.
ATGGAATCCCAGTTAGGCAACTAGGATGAAATAATATAGTTTGGTTAGACCATGAAATCTGTAGAGGCGAAGGACTGCTCCCGCTCCAGCTTGGGGTGCTCTCTGAAGTGAGGTGAGGTGGAGTCTGACCAGACCGGTTGAGAAGCGACCAAACACCCAGCAGCTGCAGCAGGATTTGAACAGGCAGCACGAGACTCTGGACATCTGCCAGCAAGAGAGACTGGATCAGGAGGTGGTGCAAATTATGATTTAGTTCTTTGGGTTACACCTTTGCACTGCCATCATAAACTTTTCACTTCCTCTGGAAGACCTGAGCAACCCGTTTTACTAATCTATAGGACTGAAGTGTCTCTAGGACCTACGCAGAACTTTGAGAGAGTACAGAGTGCCAGGAGAAAACCCGTAGGTGCTATGTAGATTAAAGGCAGCTCAGTACTGAAGAATAGGCTTGCAGGGCAATTACATAGTTTGCTAATGCAAAATGCTACTAATGATTGCTGTAGTAAGCTGTTGGTACTCACTGCAGCAGAGCCCTGAGCAGGTGCTGAGAGAGTCACCATGGTGCAGAAGAGAGCCTGCTAGCTTTGAGGTGAAGAAACTGTTCTGCGATGACAAATACGCCTCAATGCACAGAGGAAGAGCAACGCTACAAGAGCAGCAGTGATGTGTGTACAGGCTGGATGTTTCTCACCTGAATGTGCCCGCAGAGTATGCAAACTTCTACGAGAAGCAGGCTCTGCCCCTTTCTCACCACGGTTGCCCCAGAAACATTTCATTCGTTTCTGAAGTGCAACTTGCAGACTAGGCTTCCACTCATTATATGGCGGTAGCATTTGGGCTTAAACAGCTAATAACATCGGCCTGCTATTTCAGGTGCCTCCACGTGAAATCCGATGCTGAGTGCCCCAGAAAAAAACTGTTTGTGACAGGCAGGGGATGGGCTTTGCTGCGGTGTGGCGGATGTGTTTGACTGCACGCCCGCTGGGTGTCGGCTCGGGGCTGCTTGGAGCTGGAACGGAGAAGCGAGAGCAGGATTTTGGTGGATGTAAATACTAACGATAGCGAAAGGAGAAGGTATAACTGTGCTTTAAAATGGTCCTCTTGGTAATATTCTTGCTCAGATAATAAAGGATTTTGTTGCCTGAGGTCACCAGACAGTGTTTCTTGAATGCCTTAATGGTGCCGTCTGAGCAAATCTTGATCACAGGTAACTTTTCTCAAAGGGCAATATTTTCATCATCTCCATTCCACACCCATCCTTCCCCAGCACCTCTCGCTCTTCCCCTGACCTGGACCCTGCAGCGTCGCCTTCCAGAGCGTGAATCACTCACCTCTCTGCCTCATGCCCCCACCAAATGTTATCATCGCGCTCGCTTGAACCCTGACATTTGATTTGTGTAAGCTAGCACTGCTGTGTGGCTCAGACTGACATTCAGATTCCTTCTCTGAGGACAACTCTGGGAAAACAGAGCAACATACTGCGTTTCCACAGAATGGTAAACTATCTTCCCATGAAATCAAACCCAGTAAAAAGTTTGGAAGAGTTTTCATAGGTAAATGGCCCTTCCGTGTTGCAGATATGCTGGACTCTTACCAGGCTTAGAAAACAGCATGTAATACCCCCAATGCATGTGTGTTTAAAATCGGTGTATACAGTTACCTATGCATTTTGTAAATACTTTTCCTAAGCTGTCCTTGAATGTGGCTGCTGTGACCCCACTCCTTGCTTGCCGTACCCAAGGGAGGCAGCATTGATTTTGTTCTCTGGGTTTTGTAGGTTTTTCTGAAAGCAAGGGAGAGGCTTGTGCCTACATTGCATTTTACTTTAATGTATGGGCAGGCTTTCAGGCCTTTGTTGTTGGGACTATTCATGTGCTTAAGTGTTTTGCTGGATTGGAGCCACAGAGCAGTTAATGAATTAGTGCACATACCAGGGTATAGCATTCTATTTCTCCTTTCCAGACAGTTTGCATTTCCACTATTTGTATAGGATATGGGGTGACCAGCAGCCTTTTTCTTTATTTACAAAATTGTATGTAGAAATGTCTTCTCAGTAGCTTGTATTTCTGCATCGCCTTCTGATAGATGAATTATCTTCCCCTTTTCCTCCCATCCAAACTGTTTCCTAAGGAAAAAGTGTTTGTGGTGGCCACTGTTGCCATACTTTCCTCTCTTCCATGGAAGTGTAATGTATGACTGTATTTTCCTTGTGCTATGTCCCAGACAGTGTCAGAAACAGAATTTAGCGGCCAAATAATTAGAGTGATGGTGGCAACAGGTATTCAGTGCCGGCTGACAGAAGCTTCCCTGAAAGCATTTGCCTAATTCTGTGCTTCCAGCTTGGAGCATGGGAGAGTAGTTGTGCATCTTCTTGGCAAATTTCTCCTTTGGAGTTATATTTCAACAGTGGTGTTTGGATTGGGAAAACAGGTTTGTACACAACTCGTGAGGCGGCAGATGAGTTCTCGTTTTGCTGAGTTACTGTGATCTTCTCTATTGGTAGTACTTGAGTAGCAGATTGCCCCGTGAGCTGAGTATTGCCGCTCTTCCAGCGGCACTGCTTTGTGCGCCGCGTGCTGTCACTCACCAGCCCCTTTGTGTCCCAGCTGACTCGGGTCCTGATTTCTTCTTTGGATTAATACTCGGTGGCTCTCTCCCAGCACGGTCGTGCCCCAGTAGAGCCCATGGCGCCAGAGTTCCACCTTGCAGGAAGCAGCACTGCTGATGGATCTGCTCCTGCGCGTTGACGCTGTTTCCTGGCCTGCCAGGCCTCTCTCCGTCCTGCAGCCTGATGCTCTCTGTCTCCAGTGCTTGGTGGCATCAACCTTTCATTGCTGTGTGAGCTGGTAGACCAGCAGGAATTTTAAGGTGTTGGTGTATGTTTTGTTTTCTCACAGTGCTGCTTCTGAGGTAGCTTCCTATTCTGTAATAGCAGCCTTTCATCCTGAAGCGGCGCAGGGGGCTCCGTGGTGTGGGCCTAGGAAGTGCTGTTCCCTCTGCACAGAGGTGCTCCAAGGCAAGGACAGGGTGAGAAGCACGTACAGCACGCTCTGGGTTGTAACGCTCCCGGCAGGGATGAGTACTACCATCAAGTGAACGGAAGGAGGAGCTAGGGATTGTTTTCCCTTCACCATCTCCCCAAAGAACAAGTGGAACTCATCAAGTAAGAGGGGACAGAGACAGGTGGAGGCAAAAGCCTCAAGTTTGGTGTTGTATAGAGCAGATATGCTAACAAGCAACCAGGGTCAAAGAGTGAAGAGCAGATGGACTTGTTCTGTGAGGGGTGCAAGCTCCCTCATAGCGAGAAATAAGGAAAGAGAGGTTTGTAGAAAAAGCAAAGTTGCAAGAGGCAGCTACTCTGTTGGAAAACTGGAGTGGTAACTTGCAAGGGATGTTATGACAGAAGAAAGCTGGCAATGCAGTAGCTGTTGGCCAGCATTACATTAATTTGGGAGTTAGACTCGATGATCCTTACAGGTCTTTTCCAACTGAAGATATGGTATGATTCTGTGACTAAGGTTGTTAGCAAGAAAGCCAACACAAAGCAGGAGGATGCCTCAGGAAGACAGAACTAGATTGGGGTCAGAGAGTGACAGAAGAAAACTGGATGAGTGACGTTAAAGGAATAGGAGGGAAGAGGAATAATTCTAGATCCTTGCTTGGAATTCTCCCTTGCATTATCTTCCCTTTCTCTCCATAAGAGGAGACAAGCAGCTCCGTTATTAGCATGCCCTTTTTCCATACCCGAGCACTCTGAGCAGAAGCCCTGTTGAGATGGGGCAATGAAGAGACGGGTTCTGGGCAGGGTCTGTCACACTGACTTGGGCAGTTGGGCGACAGACCCTCCATATTGCTAGAAGATACTTTAAAGACAGTACATGGAATTTTTTTATTTCCAGGGACCTGGAAAAGATGCATCAGATTACGGTGGTGAGCCCCCTTACCTTCTCTGGGATATAGAAGGCAGTTACTTACACCTGGGAGGTCAGGAGAAATCTCTTGGGATCCGTTCTGCCCCTGTTAGGTTGATCAGGTTCTATACAGCAATACAACCCGGCGGTCACTTGGTGAGAGGGTAGGGGGATGAGTTAAATTCCTGTAAACAGCCTCAGCAAAGAGGAGTTAGTGGTAACTGTGTTGTATTATATACAGTATGGTGCTGGGGGTTTGTTTCTCCACTGAAGAGTAAGTTGGAAGTGAAAGAAAACATACCTAGGCATAGTGAAATGTGTCTGTGCGTCTCGTCAGTGTATTGGTACGTGCTGATTGATAGGCGCATATATCCCTTCACACAGCAATTTCAGTCTGAGTCCTGGACCTTCTGAAGGCTTATGGATAGTAAGCACATAAAGAATACCTAAAATAACTGCTTTTGTTTTGAGGTAGAGAGGAGTTATTCTCTAACACAGTGTAAGCACAGTAAAAGATCTGTACAGTCCTTCAGCTCTCCGCGTTGGTCATTTGCGGAGCTGATGCTCACTCCTTACAGTGTGAGCAGCGGGCCTCAGTTGATGGTGTCATTACACCCAACACAGATCTCAGATTAATACCGCTGTTGCCCTTTTGGTTTGAGTCTCTGATTACAAGGAAATGGATACACTCCGAGATGCTGTGAGGGAAAAGAACTTACTCCTGCTTTCAATCTCTGTGGAAAGCAGAAAGTCATGCTGCCTTCCACTGTTCCTGCTAGATGAATGCAGTGACTGTGTGTAGCACCCTCCTGTGGTGCCTTGTGGCTTTTACTGCTAGTTTTATTTTCTTCTCTGATCTCTCTTTACCAAAATTACTGCCTTCATACTGACTCACAAGTTGTAGCCAAGACTGAGGACAGAAAGGTAATGAGTAATTCATGCGATGCTGTCAGCTTTCCTCATGGCTCTTACTCTTATTTCTGGATCCTACCACATCTTGATGCTGAAAAACATTTTATTGCTTTAATCTTCTGGTTTCTGAATGTATTTAGTGTAATGTTAAGAAGGTATTTGAAAAAAGGAGAATTATTATGAAAGGTAGGTATAGTGTGAATAGATACTCTGCATCACACCTCTCAAAATTCCTCATTCTTACTTGCTGGTAGCATCTCTTTTACTCCATTTCTGACCCCTTGTCTGAGCAAGAAATTGTCAGTCATGCTGAAATTAGTTTAAAGACTTCATATGTGAACAGTCACCTGAATGATTTCTTCCTACAGTGTACTTCAAGAGCTGAACTTACGTTTCCAGGGTGTAGATCAAACAGCACTGGTCTGCTGTGATGCTACTGCATTCCATCTGTTCTGCTGTAGCCTAATCATCTTCGTGTGAAAACACTGCAGTATTAATCTGCATCATCCCGAGCAGTTATTTCTATTATGTATTGCTTGTTTGTATCCTCATCTTTTTCCCAAGAAGCGTGTACAGGATCTCGTAATTCTTTTCCCCTTCTTGCGTTCCCCTCCAGGAAGGGTGTGTGTCTGTCATAAACCAGCTTTACCTTTCTCGGGCAGAATTACACCTCCATGAAGAAGTGTGCTTTTAGGTAGGGCATTCACAGTAGGGACTTTTTAATTCCTTTGAAAATAATAAGAAACTGGGTGTAGAAGTCATTTAAGATAAGAAACAAAAATTTGTTGACACCGATGTAAAAAAGGAGTGGACATCTCGGGTGCCTCATCTAGGTCGGGCGCTGCAGTTCTCTGTAGTGCAGCACCAGCATTTCCTGAGCACTAGAGGTTTTGGGCCTGGGTTATCACCTTGCTGTGGTCACACTGAAAGAGGATAACATCATCCACTACTCAACTCAGTTTCCTTTTTAGCCAGAAGGTTTAGAAGGTGCTAACCTGGCTCTGTTCAGGTTTACTGGGCAAGGAGTGCAAGAGGCTGCTTTAGCTAGGGGTAGAGCTGACTAACACTGAGCCAAACGAGGCTGCAGAGTGTCTGCAAGCGGGTCAAACCCCTGTCCTGTGTCCAAGTGCAGCATTAGTCACACTTCTTCATGGTGCTACTTTCAGACTGACAGCTGAGATGCATCAGCAGTAGAACAGGCTGCTTCCGTTACAAGGAACTACTCAGCAATGCATTTCTACAACAAGGATTAATTTTCTGATCATGCTTTGCAGCTCTGTGTTTAAGCCTTTGGTTCCTTCAGGTACAGAGTGACTTTTTTTTTTTTGAATGACTAAAGGTCTGCTACCTCCATAATAAAACCAGACACTATTCCATATGGGTTTGAAAACCAGGCATACCAAAATTAGGTTGATCTGATATGTTTCAGACTCTTGTTATCTGTTAGAGAATGTTGCTCCTTTTGTATATTAAATTGCTGTTACATGTCACTGTAGAAATAAGAATGGTTAGGTGAGTGATGGGAGAAAGGCTGACAGAAAAGCACTAATTAAATAGTGTTTTGCAAAGCTCTCATTGAAATTCATAGCTTAGTACCTTTGGGGACTTGAAAGTAGGGGAGATGGAAAGGTTTCAATTAAAAAGGTATTTGTATGGTTCTTTGTGAAGCCAATCATTGCCTTTTTAATATAAAACATGTAAGTGTCTGTCTGACATGCTTTACAAACATCAGACATCATGCCTTGAAACAATGAGTGTTTTAATAGGTCTCAGAGCAAGATATTTTGAAATAAAATAAAAATGCCATAGACCTAAAATTATATTCAGAGCAAGGCTTTGGTGTTGTTTTTTTTTTAAGCACAAGTGCTATCTTAAGTAATTTCTACATTGATTGACTGATTAAAAAATTTGTAAGGGAAAATATAATTGCAAAAAGAAATACAGTTGCTTAATTAATTTAGTTATTTGTATTCAGCTACAGTTGTAGTTGTCATTTACAGTTTTTTAATGTACACAGTCGTTCTTTTATTCTTACAGTGCTTTTAGATTTATTATTTTTTTAATTTCAAGGAGTCCTGTAGCATGACACCTCATTGTGCTGGTGTCTGAGCAACCTGAGTCAGTAAGTAGCAGGGCTATAGCAGTGTATGGCCAGGACAGACCCCGGGGGCCATCAGCTGGAGTCACTTGCAGGACACCCGGAGTCAGAAGGGTTCAGAGAACATCTGTTCCAGGCACAACTGAATACCACGAGCCACAGAACACTTGTCAGCAAAACAAACTCAAAATTTACAGTAGAACCCCAGAAGCCACAACTGTAATTTACCACAGTAAGAAAAATTCGGGCCACTGCCAGGTTCCTAGATCCCTGAAGTCACGGGGAAGGGCAGCTGAATTCCCAGATAAGCCGAGTGTTCTGTGCCCAGCTATAGAAGAGAGCAGATCCAGAATGACTGCTGCTGAACTGCCTTGTCCCTCCATCTCCTGGTCAGAGTGTGAGGAGCGCGTCCCAATAAACAAACATGGCAGGTGCTTTGAGCAGCTGCTGTAAGAGCAGTAAAACCTGCCCAGTCTAAGCAGTACCGGTCGTCTTCTTGCTGGGTGATGAGCTCCGTCTCAGTCCCACATACCCAGGCAAAGCCAGGAGTTTTATAGCATGCTGTGGAGAGTCCCTGGAACGGGTTAGTGCAGATGCTGGGATTCAGGGCAAGGTGCCTGAGCAGAGTGGGTTTTGCAGAGAGGTGCAGGGTTATTCGGATCTCACTAGATCTTGTGAAACACTTGACACTGTATCTTGAAGCCACAAGGTTTCAACCCAGTGAATCTCTAGAACATTGGCCTGGAATGAACAGGATTTCTTGGCTGGAGCACAAACAACATCGTATTAGGTCAGTGCCCTTTTAAGGGAAAATTGCTCATGAATTTAATCTTCTTCGCTTTATCTGGGTTTGTGTTGGGCATCTATGATGACACTTGGACCTTAACTGCTGCATCCTTGGCAGCAGCAGAGCAATTGACAGGCTTCACAGGAAAGACAGATGCAAAAGGCTGGTCATTCTGATAAGTTCTACCTCCTTTATGGGTACAGAATGCTTTACTTGAAATTAATCCTTTCATCTAATACCACTCCCTATCCGAGTTCTGCTCATCAACTGCCTTTTTTTTCAGAAGTTGCCCTGTTTGCTTGATCCAGGAGTTTATCTAGGGAAGCACTCTGCTGATTTTATTTCTGCGGATTTCTCATGTAGAACTGCTCAGGTTATGCCCATAAAAAAACTTCCTTATGGTTGTTGTCAGGAGGTAGCTCTGGGTTAGGACCTGTTGTCCCGTGGTCAGTGGAACACTTGCTCCCTACGTGTGCCCACACGCTGTGTGTGACCCCTGCTGTGTCCATCTCCCTCGTGACTGTGGCCCCAGGCTGCCCTCCCCGTGGCCCCAGTCCCTGTGAGGGTGGACGTGGCGTGTGCTGGGCTGGGCTTTTCTCAGTGAGTCCTCTCTTGCTCCGCACGCTGCCGGAGTGGCTCGGATGCCAGGTGAAGTGGGTAGTTCTTGTGCTAGTGTTGAAGCCTTTCCCAGCTGCAGTGCCAGTCTGGTTCTCTCCTCTCTGGTTGCCAGTTTTCACAAAGCTTGTAGGAATATAATTAACTTTGATACCTCTACCCTTGAGCTGAGCGAGTTGGGATTGTCCAGTGGAGTCCAGAGTGACTGAGTGGAAGGACTGACAGACAGACAAGACAGCGCAGTCACACAAGCATTGTTTCCTTGTAACCAACAATAATAACAAATACCCGGTAAATAATAATAACGAATTTTACTAATAGTAACAAGTAATAAAAATAAATCTCAATTCATTTATTTGGTATCTATAGCTGCATTTTATTTTAAAGTAATGGCTACTTGAAAAGTTCAGGTGTCTAGGCTTGCATTTTTCAGTTCTGAGACTTTCTTAATTTCTTTTTAAAAAGTTCTATACATAACTTGAATAAAAATATATACTCTCTTAAAATTTATTGTAATTTTTAGCCATCCTCACTTAATAATTACGGCTGCTCTACACAGGCTTAAACACGGTAAGAACATAGTCTGCCAGTGGCAAAGCTTGTGCATTTTACACTCTGAAAAAGCACATAACTGTCACTTAGGTGATGAATATTTCAGCAGAGGAGCTGGCATTGAACAAGATGATGCTATTTTCTTTTTATACCACTAAGATTCTTAAAAGACTGACTTCACTGTGGTAATTGCTACACAAGTGGTGAAAATCTCTAATGCAGTGCATTTGTTTTGTGACTGGTGCTGTGGCCAAAAAATGTATTACATTACTGAAGAGCTTGTGGAAAAGTGGTGTTAATTTGTAGTACAGTAGCTCTTAGGTCAGGGTCTGTTGTGTCAAATGCTTACCCTCTATACAGCGCGGGTGAGACCTGCTGAGAGGTTGAGGCTCTCCCTTGCCGCGGGGACAGACAAAAGCTCTGTATCCCTGCCTTAGGGGCGGGGAAGCCTGGCATCCAGCTGCCTGCCCATCTCCAGCCTTCACTGCTGGTGTCGGGCAGCATTTCACAGACAAACTGTGCATTAGTTGAAAAATCGTGTTTATGCAGTCTGGAATGATAAGCAAATTCACAGAGAAATCAGAAAACTCATTCAGGCAGAGAAATAGGATTTTGAAATTAAATGCACATACATTTCATTTAGATTTTAGGGGATAAAAAGGGTAAAATACCCAAAATAGTTGCAGGTTAAAAAACTATTTTGCTTGTCTTTAAATGAAACTGTCAGTGCTTCATTTTGCTCAGAAAATTGCCAAAACTATCTGCTAAACCTACATGAAACGGAAAACCAGAAGTCTTTTCGACTTGCTGCCCAAAGCCACCCCGGTGATGGGTACGAGGGACAGTGCTCGCCAGAGCTTCGGTTGCAGGGGTGACGATGCACTCCAGCCACAAGGGCTGGGAGCCGAGGCGCTCTGTGGAGAGCGGGAGGCACCTCCAGCTGGCCCCCAGGAGCACTGTATTAACATGCCTGAAGTTAATAGTGCAAATATATCCTTTGCCTTTGATTTTGATGTGGATTTGGTCCTCTGATGTAATGTCAAGAGCTGTAAGATAAGCTTACTTCTGTTTGAAAAAGCAGCCAGGTACATCCTGTTATTGGTCTGCGAAGGCAGCAAGGAGCAGGATTTGTTCCACCAGTATTATTGCAAATATAAGAAGAATGCCTAGATGGTAAAATGTGTAGCATGCATGTAACATTTGTCTCAGTGGCAACTAAACCCCCACTAACTAAATTGAAAAGAAAATTTCTTTTTAAATTCTGAAATAAAATTCCACTGCACTCTAGATTTTACTTTATATGGTAAACACTTGTTAAAAGTTATTTAAAACTCTTGAAACTTAGGCACTTTTTTAAAAAAAAGTTGCCAGTATCTTCCAATGTACATACCTAACTTTGCATTCTGTGTTATGAGTTAGTTCGCCCGTAAGGATCTTGGGAGGAAAATGGTCTTTTCAGTCAGAAAGCAGTTGGGTAAAAGTAAAGGGGAATCAACTGTGTAAGTGTGTGAGTCGGTGCTTACCTGCCCGTTTATTTCTGTGAATGAGCAGCAGAAAGGCTAAAAAGGAGAGTGCTTTATAATCGTTTTGTTACCCAGGAAAAGCGTGGGACGGAAAATCTGTGACTACGGGAAGAAGCCCGAGCGCGTGGCCCTGGGGAGCTGGGGGGAGCGGTGCCCTGTGCAGCTCCCGCTTGCCTGTGGCCCCGGGGAGGCGCCGAGCAGGGCAGGCCCGTGGGATGCTCCCCGGCACCGCTTCCAGCTCGGGTGTGGTTGGTCAGCCTTGTGGCCGTTGGCGGGTCTCTCCTCCACGTGCTCTTCCCCTTTGCCCTCGAGTCCGCGCGGGCCCTGGGCCGGGAGCCCACGGGCCGGGAGCCTCGCCCGAGTTGCTGCTGCCGCCCCGCTGCCCCCTCCCAGCTCCTGCTCCCCCCGGCCGGGGGCCTCTAGTTCCCCCGGAGCAGGGGAGCTCTGGGTCCGGAGGCGCCTCGCACCGTGCCACACGTAGGTAACCGCGGCCAGCGTGCGCTGGGTGCCTGGCAGCAGGCAGCGCCGAGCGCCGCGGCGGGCCTGCCGATGGCGGGGCCGTGTACGTGGGGCGAGGTGAGGCCTCTGGGGTGCTTCTTCAGTTGGGGTTTTCTTTCAGTAGTTGAATCTATTTTTTCCTCAGGAGGTGAAATCTATAGTTTGAACGTTCCAGCGTGTGTAAGCCAGCCCTGATTTATTATGATGAGTAAAAGTGGATGCTTCTTCCTAATTTTGTTTCTGCCTTTATTAGGGGTGAATCCAAAAGGTTGTGGGTCCATGCTGGTGTCTGTCAGAGAGCCATGAGAGATGGTGGGAGTCTGCTTGCTTGAAGATTACCTGGGATTCTGGGTTTGAAAACGTAGTAAGGGAACGCACGGGAAATATGAAGCATGAGAGAGATTTCTGAATAGTTAAAACAGGACTTGTTTAGCAAAAACATCAAATATGTTTCAAAGTAAATACTGAGTGGAGCTGAAAAAAATCTGTGACTGTATTTCCCTCTCTCCAAATGGACTAACTGATGTCAAGCTCTGTTTCATGTGGGTGGCTTGCCATTAAGAAGGGTTATTTTGCTTGCACTTGATAGTACAAAAAGGTGACTTTTTCTCCCTTTCTTAAAAGGTACAGCGGAGGTTTCTGCCCAGTCAGGGCTAACCAGGCAGGCATGCTGCTTTGGTCCTTTCTGCTGCCTTTGTGGCTGGTAATTCTTCCTTCCAACTGCTTCACACTGTGCTGCCAGGCAATCCCTATCTGGTATCACAATGCACTTTCAGCGTAAGCACACCAGTTTCTGCAGCGCGCTCTGCAGGTCGTTGCTTTCCCCAGACATTAAGTGGATACAGGTGTGGGGGGAGGCAAGAGGAAGCAATTAGTCCAAGTATCAAAGCTCCCCCTCTGTACTGATATGAGGTGGAAAATACAACTAGCAGAACTTAACTGTGTCAGAATGTCTGAATAACAGGGAAAAGGGATGGAAATACGTTGTTAAAAACATTGCGTTGGGGTGTCGTTCACTCCTTTGTTCGAATTACAGAAATATACTTCAATTATCCTTTTACTGAGTCACTGGGTTAGGTCCAATCTTGCAAACTTTTAGAAGCATACTTACTTTTACTCCATAAAGATAATTTAATGTGATATCGATATGATTATTTGGTCAAAGTTAGCAGTTGTTTTCTGTGAAATAATCACAGAAAGGAAAACGGATGGAGCCATGTTCTGACTGTATTAGTAGCTCGTGTTCTAGTGTTGAGGCCGCTGTCATGCACCTCATGAGTTCTGAAGAAAGGAACTATAGAAGTGATCTGAAAAATAAAAAAAAGAAAATTTGTCCTTTTTTAAAAAAAATAATCCCATCTGCACTGTATATTTCTGAGCAAATAAAACAGTTATGGGATTAATCTAACACTACTGATTTCAGTGCATCTTGATGTTGAACTTAGCAGGATTAAACACATAACCACTGAGGGGTTTGTTTAGTTTCCAAGAGTTTTTCTGTTCATGCTGTTCTACTGGAGGGTGTTGTTACCTGGTTTGCTTTACAAATTCCTGTCCTGTGACTTAGGTGTAATAGGTTACAATGAGTACACTTCCAAAAGCAAATACAGAGAAATAATTTTTTGGAGATAACTCATTTTTTGGTACCACCTGATCACCTAGTCGTATCATGAAATGAGGCTGTGCCTCGGAAATGTCAGCAGTGAAATTAGCTTCGAACTAGAGCAGGAATGAATCTCCAAAACCAGAACTCTGATCTCAGCTGTGGTTTTGGAGTAGCAGGTGTGTTCCTAAAGCAGACAGCATGGGCATAATGCGAGTTATCATATAACTCTTCACTCTTCTGAACCGTGAAAAATTTCTGTTTCTGTGCACACCTAAGGAAGAATAAATGAAAGGCTGTATTGGAGACTGACTCAAACACTGTTGGTCTAACACAGGCGTTTTGACACAGTCTCTTACTGAACAATTTTGCCAACAGCTTCAGCAAAAGCAGGACGAGGCTTCAGATCGGAGCCGTTTGAATTTCTGCTTTTCAAAAGGGACAGGTGTGCCTGTAAGTCTGTTTGGCTACAGCCTGGCATTGAATGGGCTACCTTTCAGAACGAGAGATCTTAGTAATTGCTCAAAAACATACTCCTTCAGCAGAAACCCAAAGTTAGATCCTGAATACTGACACAGCCATTCTGAAAGCTGGCCTGAATAAAAGAGGAGTTGATAAGTCACTGTCTCAGTCAATGGAAATACTTCTGCTTACTACCAATGGATGGTGCCTCGGACTCACCATACCTACCGCAAGTGAGTTCTGACATCAGGAAGAACGCCCTTCATTTCATAAAAGGAACAGGGAGTGTTTGTGTTTAAAAGAATAGGTGATGCAAGTATATAAAGGTCCAAACTATTTTCTAGTGCTCTCTGACCATTCCTCCTAATTTTTATTATGCAATTTTCAAGGCTATTAGGTGTGACTCAGCTTGCTTTCCCTTCCTTTGCAACCACCTTCCAATCACAGAAATAAGCTGAAGTGGATAACAGCTCTGGCCTTTTGCTCCCAGCACTCTATTTCTACTACAGCGTGTTGTTTTAATGGAATGACTTAGGTGGTCTCGGTTCAGATCCCAGTTGACTGGAGACCATATTATAAAACCACTGCATACAGATTCAGTGGAATTGGCAGCCTTTGCCTGAAATAAATCCAGGGCCAAGCAGGCATAAAGAATGAATTATTTCTTGCTTCTAGAGAGGGTCTCTTTAGGTCAGGGTTGAAAGCATTGGCAGGCCAGTGTAGGGAAGCTTCCACTCCAGCTGCCTGCATTGAAATTAGGCTGTCGATAAATAGAGGACTACAGTCTTCAGCACTGCCAACTCCTTAACCTTCATTAGCACAAATATTTGCTCAGGATTTTATGAATGTTGTATGTTCAATGTCTGCTGTTGTATTTCATTCCTAGAATGATACTTTTCAGGACAAAATATTAGGGACTTGTCTTTTTCTTATCGGACAGGCAGCAGGATGAGCAAGGTGTTCAAGATGCTGCAGTTTTCAAAGATAAGTTTCTGTAAATGTCTCAGAGCATTTCCCCTTGTCTATGGGTGTTGGGTTATACGATAAAGAGGTAGCATGAATTTTTCCTTTATAAAATAAGCAGGACGCCCACAGGGACTCATAACCTGACTTCAAAAAACTGCTTTCTTAAGCCACTCCTTCTGGCAAACTAGGAATCCCTGGAGAGCTGGGTTAGTCTGTGGTCTTGGCAGGGTTTTCTTCTGGCCCACCAGGTCTGGTGCAAGCACAGGTAGTCCTAGGCATAAATAACTCTGATTTTAATGAAAAAGATTTATGTGGTCATAAAGGAAAAGTTTCCCAGTGAGCCAGTTCTGTACATGGCTAAATACCTAGCCACCTATGCACAGAGAAATAGTGTCTTTTCTTTCATATTCTTCCACCACATAAACAATAGAGATGACTCTGGAGAACGCTCTTACCGCAGTGTACGTTCACTTGCTGGAAGTTTCTTAGCAGATGCACGTGGATTTTACCCAGCCTTTGGAGCAGATTACTGGAAGTGAATATCCCACAAATAGAGAAGACATAGAAAAGGACCCCTCTCCCCCAAAACAGCGTTTCTAATTTGGATAACAGCTCTTTGTACTTCCTGATCAGGAATCCAGGGCAGCATCAGGGGAGGGAATTAGGGATCTAATACTGAAGTTTGGATGATCAGTTGCAAATATCTTTTCAGGCCTGGGGATCACGTCTCACACTGGGGTTCATCACCCTACAAGCAGAGCTTGCCCATAGGCGGGGGGCACCTGCGCCTTCCCCTGACAGCTGCTGTGGCAGGTTCCCAGGCGGCTGCGGCTGCGGGCCGTGCCCTGCTTGCAGAAGCAGGAGCTGACTCAGGCAGATGTGGAAATTCTCCATCTTTTTTCAAAGCAAAATATAGGGAGGATTTAAAATAGCATCTACAGTGAAAAATCAGTTCTATTGAAATTTCAGCAAATTTTGATATTATCTTAAAGCCTAAGCCATGGGGGACTTCACAGTGTGTTGCAGGTGTCTTGTTAGAACAGTCAAGTCAGTCATAGCTGGGACCATCTAATGGCGTAAGAACGATAAGGATTGTCAGAAGAGACTGTTTTTTCAGACTTACTTGATAGATATGGAAAACCTGGCAAGCTTTGAGCATGTAAAATCTTCAGGTCTGGAATAGAAACAAGAATGTTCAAAAGTACATATGAACTGAGCCCAGTTGTTCCCTGTTTCACTGGAGGCACTGAGGGAAACACTGGCTGTAGTGAGCAGGGAAAGAAAGGGGGATGAGGTCGTTGTCGCCAGTGGGAGAAAAGGGAGAGAGTGCTAACTGATCTTCAGGTGATACTGCCTCAGTATCTCCTCCATGCAGGTACCTTGGTTTATTTTGCTACTTAGGTTTTTTTGTAAAAGCATATTGCTAAGGTGGCAAAAGCACAAGTGACAAATATCACCAGTGTGAACTTAGCAGTAATTGCATAACAAATAACTGATAATTTTATTACAAAAATCCTCAGAATTAGTTTACAGACGTTTATAAAAGCCATTTCACCCGTGTAACATGGTTCATAATTGCTGTGCTGAGAAATAGGTACCTTTAACAAAGCGAAATCCAGCAATGCAAGACCCGTTCTAACTTTGAAGCTTTGAGAAATCGATCTTTAAAGGTGTCTTCCAACCTAAATTATTCAATAATTTTACGACAGCAATACGACAGGATATGGTGATGAGTATGTAGGTAGGGAGGTGTAATGGTTGGGCTACAAGAGTGTTTTCTGGACCTTTGTTGTAATTGTAATGCTGGGAGTAGCTCAGAATGAATGTACATAACCAAGTCAGATCTCTTGCTCAGGAATTAGGGTAAATTTGTTTGCACACTCTTACAGTGGAGTCACCACGTGCAGTGATCCGCTCTTAGGTCGGGGGGATATAAGGAGAGAAGGTAAGATTTCTGAGCACACGTTCTCCTTCTTCACATTCCCAGACTAGGGTACTATGTGAAGTTCTTTTCCATTCCCTTTCAATTATTTTGTTTTATTTATAGAGCAAATTCTAAAATCGTATACAAATTATTTTGAAACTCTCCACATTTGGCCTTTCTTTTTGAAGACTGCATAGCCTATGCCTCGGATACTGCATCCGAGAGCCATTCCTATCTCCCTTAAATCCGGAGGCACTGAGTCAGCCATAGCCCTTCTCCAGCCTTCCCAGTCTTAGCTGAAAGACTGAGATGTTACAAGCATGTCATACTGTGACAGGGGCTTATTAGGAAAGAAGCAAATACACTCTTCAGCTCATATAAGAATGCACAGGAACACACAGATGTATTCAGGCTGCACTGCAGCTTTATGCACGGTGGGTTTTTTGCTTGATCAATATTATGTGAAATGTGTTCGTTTCAGGTCCACCTTCAGAAGTCTTTCTTTTAAAGGTCTGCAATCAAAACATGTTATTTTATTACTTGAATATCTATTCTGGTAAGACTTGCATGTGTCAGTAAAGCATAGCACAAGTTCCACAATCTCCCCATGACAATTGAATCTCTTGATTTCCCCAGAGCAGTTGAGGTTGGAAGGCAGCTCTGGAGACGATCTAGCCCAACTCCTTTGCTCAAAGCAGGATCAGCCAGAGTAGGCTGTCCAGGCCCGTATCGAGGCAGGGGCTGAATATCTCCAAGGAGGAAGGCTCCACATCCCAGCTGGGCAGCCTGTGCCAGTGTTCAAACATCCCCACAGTGAAAATGGCATTTGTTACGTTTCAGCGGAATTTTCTGTATTTCAGTATCTCAGTTTGTGCTCCTTGCCTCTTGTCCTGTCACTGGGCACCACTGAGAAGAGTCTGGCTCCGTCGTCTTTACTTCCCCTGTCAGGTAATTATACACACGGATAAGGTCCCCCTGAGCCTTCTGTTCTTGGGGCTAAACGGTTCCAGCTTCTCTTCATATGTCAGATGCTCCAACCCCTTACTCATAACTCTTCACTGGACCCTCCCTGGTAGGGTCCAGGCTGAGCATCAGATGCATAAACAAAGAATAAACAGCCTTCACATATACAAGATTTTTGCTTCAAAATACTGTCTCCAGGCTAAAAGAATCCCTGCCATGTCCTGAAAGCAAATTCACGTGGAGGTGGGGGAGCCAACGTTTGGAAGGAATTGTCTCACACCCCCAGAAATTGTACCAAGTAATTAGCAGAAGGTGCAGATCTAGAACTGGCTGCTTACAAAATTATAACATGCTTTGTGCTTACTAACATTTTGTGAACAACTCTAATATTTCACGTTAAGCCTGCAGGGTAGGACTGTTTCCCTGGCCTTTTTTCTCTACACTTTAACTTCGTTGCTGAAAACTATTATTTTTCATTTCTGGTAGGTGTGGGGTTTTTTTAATGGGTAAAATGGTTTTAAATGGTTTAAAGAAAAACTCACATTGTTTTTAGCCCAAAATATGCTGTTAATCTTTGAAACAAGTTAAGGTGGATGTTTTTGATCATCTCTATTAAACGGGCTGGGAGGGACTCTCCCTGGTTATAGGGGATGGCTGCTGAGAGGGCGTTGGTCTGGGTTGGATTCAGTGGCCCAGCTGTAATCCAGGGGCAGTAGTGGTTAGTACAGGTGCTTTATCGGACCTCAGGGCTGCAGCAGCACAAAGAGGAGGCTTGGTCTCTCCAGTAGTTGCAGCTCAGAGCCTTCATTCATAAAGAACAGGCTGTTTGATTAAATCCAGTTTTTCTGTGCCCGTGTACGCGCTCCGTTCGAAGTCCTGTCTCCCCGAGCTGTGCCATGGCAGTGCCCAGCAGTGGTGGCTCTCTTCCTGGGGTGGTGTTGCTCGGCCCTGCAGCCAGGCAGAGAGCAGAACACAAAACTGAAGCAAAGATCTTCCCATCTAAACAGGCAGAAGAGAGCGAGCCATAGGAGTTTCAGTGTATTTCCTCCAGGCATTGCAAGAGATCCGGCTTCCTGAGTTGTATTCCGTGCTCAGTCCAGGAGAGCAGCCTTTGAGGGCACAACTTGAGCTGAATGCTTCTTCATCTGCAGCTTTTTTTGTTGGCAGCTGCTCACAATTTCTTTATATTTAAAATGGATTTCTGATTAAAAGCACAGATCATGCAAGAAATAACTTTTCCACAAGTGGGCAAACGCACTTCTGAAAATCAGAGCTTAGGTGTGAATTCCTACTCACGTACACTCAAAATACTGATTTTCATAAATAATGTGTAATTCCAGCTTAAAATTTGCTGTTTCAGCAAATGCTTTTACCAGCAAATTATCTGTGTGAAATTCATTGAAAGCATGCCTATAAAGGGAATGCAACATTCACGAGCATTTATTTTAAAATTCAGATGTGCATTGGGCATTTAAAGGGAAAAAAAAAAAGTATCTATTGCATTCTAACTCAGGTCTCCAATCATACAGAATTTTATTGCTCAGAACCAACATCCGTGTAGACCATACTGGTGATGATTCGTGGTAACTACTGCACCATGTAATAGTAGGGTTTAGCCCTGAAAAATACCATCAAGTTATATAACGATCTCATCTTGTAAACCACAGAGCAGATAGATGGTAAATACTTGGGGATCCAATGGAGAGTAATTATCAGGTGAGCTGCAAGGACATGTAATTATTGGGAAGCCCTACCGATGGTATTTACTGATGTAGTTACCACATAAGTCAAATATACTTCAGGACTCCGACAGAGAGCACACTTACTGTAACAGAATGTGGTGGCCAAAACCTGAAGAAAGGTTCTAGGCACCTCCAAAATAAAAGGCAACAACTTTAAGCAACAATCAATACCTACATTTCTTGACACTTGCATAGACTGACGTGAACATACAAAGGCGAGGCACGACCATGGCGTAAACGGTCACCGCTGGTCCTGGTGGCAGGGAGGCAGGGAACAGTAGGATGAAAGGACTCTAAACTTTGGGAGGAAACAGTGATAGATTCACTAGATGTAGTTGTTGCATTCTCAGAGTGAAATAGATTTGTCAGCTTTTCAGCTGTATTTTGTGATTTGTGGGTCGAAGGTGCTCAACAGCTTTTTGTTCCACTGTGCCAGTATATTATAGAAACTTTCCATTTTCATCAGAAGTCTTGACACCTTTGTTTCCTTTACTGCACTGCAGGCCTTCCCAGAACCAGCAGGTTCTTCACTGTTAGACATTGCACAGGACAAGAACATCATAGTTTAACTGAAGCTGACCACAGTAATCAAGATGCTGGACAGTATTTTTTTGAAAAAACCCTCTATTTATTTGAAACCAGTAAGTGTTATTTTTGGTGGTCATGTGCTAGACTGCTGTCTTAGCCAGACGCATGCACACAGATCCACGTGCACTTTTTCTAGTCTCACAGTTTGTTCATGATGTCCCAAGTCTTCATTTTATTTGATGTATTAGACCTGTTGGAGCAGGTCCAGAGGAGGCCACAGAAATGATCAGAGAGATGGAGCACCTCTCCTGTGAGGCCAGGCTGAGGGAGCTGCGGCTGGTCGGCCTGGGGAGGAGCAGGCTCCGGGGAGACCTTAGAGCAGCCTCTCGGGGCTGGAAGGGGCTGCAGGGAAGCGGGGAGGGACTGTCATCACAGGGGAGGGATAGGATGAGGGGGAGTGGTTTTAAACTAAAAGAGGAGAGATTTGAACTGGATACAAGGAGGAAGGTTTCTGTCGTGAGGGCGGTGAACCACTGGCACAGGTTGCCCAAGAGGCGGTAGATGCCCCATCCCTGGAAACATTCCGGCTCAGGTTGGACGGGCTCTGAGAACCTGATGGAGTTGGGGGTGTCCCTGCTCGCTGCCGGGGGTGCACTCGATGGCCGTTGAAGGTCCCTTCCGCTCCCCACATTCTGGGATTCTGTGAGGAGCCGATCGGGTCGTTTGTACTTTTTGCAGAGAGCATGAGCCTAAGGAGGAGACAGACTGCCTCCGGCTGGCTCCTGGACCTGTCGCTTTGTTTTGTCTAAAAGGGCTTTCTCTTTCTACTTGTGTGAGACATAACGCTGACACCAGAGCCACTGCTGTCCAATATAGCGAATGTGTTTAATCATCTCTTAAAAACATTTGTCTGACATTATGTTGAAGAAGTTCCAGTTTACCATCAAGGTGAGGTAACTGAGGGATAGTCACATTGTCTCTGTGTGTTTCATGTCACTCGTCCAAGAGAGATTCTGACTTCTAGGGGAGTTTATTTCTCTCTCTCAACCATTCAGGGAGAGAACAGAGACTGGACTTCTGCTTGGGACAGAATCTATTTGAGGGGGATTGTAAAAATACAGGCTTTCCACTTTCACATCCCTGAGTTTCTTCAGAGTTACTGCTGTAATCTAAGCAGTCTTAAATGTGGCTTTACTGTTTGTTCATCTAAGATGCAGTTGGTTTAGAGATTTGTGGGAAGCAGTATTTTTGCTGTGAGAAGTAGCATTTAAAATTGCTGATTCAACTGGCCTTACTATGAGAACAATGCTATTGAATTTTCTTCAAACTTCTTTATTATCTTTGGAGAGCTTTTGAAGATATTGAGAGCAGGCATAATTACCAAGAAGCAATTTTAATAATTCTAGAAATCTCTAGCTATGTTTCCTATTTTGGGTTTTCTCTTTGACACTGTTCCTGTAACGCAGATTTCTTCATGTCACTGCGTGGCATAGGCATGTACATTAATTTATCCTTACTCCTAGAAAATGAAGCTTAGCACTTGAGGCCTTTGACCTCATCTGAGAGGGTGAGAAATTACTTCTTTAGTTTTAAACTCGGAAAAGTTGTTATAGAACGAAAGAAGCTGTCCATATTAAACTAAATGTAATACTTTCTGTTGATAACAGGTCTGCCCACAACTTGTTTCTCTTCAGAAGGTACCTATGCAGAGGTCATTGTTAAAAAACAAGCTTTCACGGTCTGTGCTAAATAAAGCACAAATTTGTGCCAGGTTATCAGAAAATCTGTTACATAATTTTGTGTTCTGACATTAGCAGCTTGGGACCGCTAGTACAACCAAATCAGTGACAGTTTTCTGTTCAGATGAAGACCCCTTCCTAGCTGCTCCTTTAATAAGGAGATGAGGTGGTGGTTCTGTGCCAGTGATTATTGCGTTGTACTATAGCTTTTGGATCTGAAAGCTCTTGCAACATCATAAATTCCATGTAAAGATCAACAACATCTAAATTATCAGTCTTCAATTACTCAATGTTTCATTAAAAAACCCGATTTTGTAGGACTGCAAGTGCAAATGCCATCTTAGAAAAATACATTAGTGCAAAACCTCTTAACAAAGTACTGTTTATTTATAAGATTACAAGGTTTTACCTAACATTAGTCTGATTCCTTCTTGTTTCTTAATCCACTGACATTAATAAAACTTGCATGCAAGAGAGGAGACCTGGAAGACAACAGGGTCAAAGCAGCATAGCAAACCCTCTCAGTACTTAGGAAATCTGGCAATTATCATCATGGAGAAGAAAAAGTAGAGTGGCTGCCAGTAGGATTTCACAACAGTAGATGGAAGGAAAATCTCTGTCCTTTTGCTCACACCATAAAGTTGAAGATGGAAGCTCAGTGGCATCAGTGTGGAGCAGCAATCTTATAAATGATGTAAAATGGCTTCCTAGTGCTGGGAAGCTCGGGGCTCTTGGGCTGGGGTAGTACGAATCGTAGCTGGCACATGTGCCAGGCCTGTAAATTTCTGTGCCTGAGTTGTGAAGCAAGGTCATAAAAGCAGCTTCACAGGAGAAATGCAGGCCCAGGGAAAGGAGAAGGGCTCCCTGTAGCGTCCCCGAGGGGCTCAGGGGTGCTGTCCCAGTTTTGCTTTCTGGCACCCACCACTTGGCCTGCCCTCTGCATTCCTTTTGTTCTGCACGGAAAGGGCGGGTGGCGCTTCCAGTCCAGTAAACACGCGTGTCCCAGGGTAGCACTGTGTTCCCTTCCTTGGCTGGCCGAGTGAGGTAGCTGGACTTTGCTGTGCATATGTTGGCTTTAACTCAGATTATGGTACCCTGTAATTTTTAAGGATGTGGATTACCATCAAACCAGATTTTTAACTTTGAAGTCAGGCCATTGTTTCAACAAGTGTAGAAAAAAGCGCATCAGTAATGCCCAAAACCAACATACAACATCTATTCAAATGGCGTAAAACTCACACCCTGTGGCAACTTTCCAGGTCCACAAACTCTTCTAAATTATGGTAACAACACAGGTTGGGTTATTTTTAAATTGGTGAAATAAGAAACATACTGTTAAACATACAAAGAACTTAACTTCATAAGCACTTGGGAGTGCTAAGCTCTCCCAGTCTGGCACCTGGCAACTGAAACTCGTGTTTGTATCACAGCTTGTTTGCCCAGCACTTTGCTTCTGGATATCCAGCGTGTCCCCTGCCGCGCTTCGCTGGATGATGGTAACGTGGTCCTTATGCCAGTGCAGAGAGGAATGCTCATAATGTTTCTTTGGTCTGATGTCACCCCACAAGCAGCCTGGTTATGGAGAGCTGTGGTGAGAAAGATTGTAGCAGATGAAACCAAGCCTTCCCACAAAACTCTAATAGAGATGCTGAAAAGCACACATTTTCTCAAGCCAAGCACTTCAGTGGCATCGAGCTGTAGTTGTGTAACGTCACAGAGGAACATGGGATAGAAGTGAGGGGCACACCTTTTTCTGGTGAGCCTGAAAGCTGTATTCCCTCCCTCTGTCTGCTGTCCTTTCCATTCATTTCTCCATTATCCCACTTCTTCTGTGTTATTCTTCTCCTGTTACTCCAGGTCCAGGGAGTTTAACTTACCGATCAGTTCAGCACACTGCCTTCCCTATTCCATATCCACACTAGATCACTTCCAGGACTTCACCAAAACCAGCTTTGCTTGCCTTCCCTTTATGGGGCTTCCCTTTCATCTCCAGCCTGGGTCCGTGACCCCAGACCTTCTCCTGACTGCTTATGTGCTGTGTGCCAGCATTATTACTCACATCCTCTACGGGCCTCTGTCCAGCTCCTCTGACTCAGTGGCAGTGACTGACCCTTCATTCCTGCCTGGCCTCCTTCACCTCCTTATCGTGCCTCTTCCCCAGGACCTCTCTCTCATCTGCTTTCTCAATCTGAGCAGGGCCCACGCACTCACAGCTTTCATTTTGCTCTCAGCCAAGGATCTGGCAAGCTCTTCAGCAGAGATCACCTGCTTTTATCGCACCTATGGGGTGATAAAAGCGCAGCTGTAAGACATACAGCCTTTCAGTGCTATCTCTGAGAACATTTAAAAAATACTTCTGTGACTTAAGTGTAGGGGAAATGCACCCATTCACGTAGAAATGGTGGAGATGTAGAGGTTGATGCATTCTTTCTGAAGCTGTGAAAACAAGTGCGGTTTTAGTTGGGATATGGCATGATGTAGTTGGCTTTTTTGAGAGAGTCTGCCTTTTGCCACAGTGGAAGAGTTATTAATTCTGAAGAGCCACAAAGGCACGCTTCTGGGTTCCATTCCGCAGGCATCCCTAAAATGGAAAGGTAGTTCTCTCTTGAGAAGCACCATACGTATTCAGAATATGTTAGCACAGGGGAGTTTGAATTTTGACATCATTCCTTCTGCTTTTCCATTGAAAAATGGCACAATTTTACATGATCAAGTGGAGGAAATTCCGCCTGAGTATTCAAGGGACAGAAAAAGAGAATGATTTAGCTGATGCCTGATTATTGTCAGGAATTTTTTAGTTCCTTCAATTACTGATTAAAGAGAATAATATTGTAAAGCAGTGGAATATCTTTTTAAAATGTCTCATCTCAGAAGCTTTTTCCTCTCTTCAGAATAAAAATAAAAAATTTTCTTAAACGTCTGTGCAAGAATGTGTTCACACTGAAGTGACCCTTATGTATTACGTGCATCCTGGAGTAACCTATGAGCAGTTAGAATTACCAAGTGTCCTTCCAGTCACAGAGTCCAGCAAAGTTAAGAAAGTGTTGCTTAACAAAACACATGTATGCTTTTAATACTTACTCCATAAATTAAGCAAATAAACTCCCAGTGGCCTTAAAAGTATCTCAGAGGAGCGCAGGAGACTGACCGGTTCATCAGAACCATGGCTTTGTTTTGTTGACAGCCATGCGGGAGGGTTGATCCAAGGGACTGGTAGACTGGGAGCTGCTGTTCAGCTTTCAGCCTCTTGAGTTCAGCTGGGAAATTACAAAACTAGGTATTTTCTGTCCAAGTCTCAGGCAAACCAGAAGGGAAGGCAATCATAACACTTCCTTCCAAGAGTTTGTCTTTTATTCCTTCGACTTCAGAGGTAAAGGATAACGTTTGGATACTAAGAAAGAGATTTCACTAATTTCTGTTTTCTGGGGAACTTGGCGAATAGTCCCTCAGATAAGCTGAGTTAGCCCATTAGCTGTCCTGTTACAGCCTTTCAGCAGAGCTTTCTAAACAATTCTTAAATGTGTTGAAATCTAGACAGAAGGTGGAAGCTTTTTTTCCATGAAACCGAACCCAGTCAGCGTTAGCATTTCAGCTGAATTGGATAGTGGAGTACTTTGAAACATTGCAGAGGCTCTAAAAGAGAAAGGAAAAGAATTGGTTCCTGCCATCTCCGTATGTTGTTCATCTTTACTGGCTCACAATTCCTTTAGGATTTCCACAGTAACAAGTGGAGAGCTGAAGGAGCTATCCAAAATGAGCAAGCATTATCTCTCACTCTAGAGGTGGAGAAACAGAAGCAGTGAGAAATCAAAGGACAACACAAGACAATAACATGTTCAGGAAAAGAATTCAAACATCTTGGATCCGCTTTCCTAACTAGCTCAGGCTTTCCATTGTAAATGTGGCTGTACCGTTGAGCTGTTAGCTTTTACTCACAGACCGTTCTCATTCAGCTAAAGAGTTTGGAATTGCTTCATCCTAATAAATTAATTTGACTGCATTAAACCTGATTAAAGCTTTCTGCCGTGTATCTTGGTCTAACTCTGTCACACATATGTGCCTGAGCTTACCAACTCCTCATCTCCAACTCACGTGCTCCAACGGTCTTTAAAATTTGTCAATTCTTTCTTCCTTCCCTCCGCACTTTTCTCTTACTTATGTTGCTTTTACTATCTAGAGGCAAGGAGAGGAAGCGGGAGATTCTCCCATCATCATCTTCGACCTCTCAGTCTGGTATAGGTATGTAGGGAAAGGCCCAAAAGATGTGAAAAGCCGTTGCACAACATGTGGACCTTCGTTTTGTGTGGGAAACCCTGAGCGGCACATGCAGAGCTCCTACGTGCATGTCGCCCGTCAGAGTCAGGACAGAAGTGCAACGTTTCAGAGGGGCTCCCTGTTCATATGTTGTGTGACTCTTCAAAGTCCCTGCAGTCACATCCCGCCTTGGTAAGGGCTCCGTTATTTAGGAACTGACTTTGTGTACTGAGTGCATCTGCCATTTTGCTTTGGCCTTTGAGGTTTTAAAATTCACCGTGCTTTACAACTGTTTGGTAACACATGTAGTGTTGAAATCCTGTTTCCCCCGGTTGTACAGAATCAGAATAGCTTCCTGTTATTATCCTACTCAAAAAGCCAAACTTTCCCACCACAGAAAACTTTAAACTGCTGGCTTGAAATTTATATTGATTCTGTCACTAATCCAGTAGCTTTTGATATGAGTCTTTTAGGTGAATGTGCAGGGGTTCTTTAAATTTAATTGCAGCAGATGTTTCTCTGGGTTTTCTCTCTCCCATTTCACTCTGGATTTTAGTTGTTTTTCCTTGGAAAGGTACATGAAAGGGAAATCCTTGTATAGTCAAATGTTTGTTTTACCATCTAAAGCTTGCAAAGGGTCCTTAGCCTGGGCTGATTTCTTCTTGAAGAGCTGTAATTATTCATGGAAAGGGAAAAAAAAAGCCTTTATCACTAATAGGCTTCTTGGTGCTTCTTGTAACAGTCTTTATTATTCCTTTCTACATAATTTTCTATTGATGAAGTGAAAAAAAGGCTTCCTCTGCTGTCGAGAGAGAAAAGGTAATTGTTCTTTTTTCACATTTACCAATGCTTGTTGCGTTCCTTATGTGTTTAAAGGACAAGGATGCAGAAAATTATGTTATTGATGGCATCACCATGGCAACAGTTCTTTGGAATAACACATTCTGGCATTGTTATTCTGCACACACAAAAAAGGGGGACTTTCTTTTAAGCACAAACAGATTGTGCCCCTTTTAAATGCACCCATGAACTTTGCTTTTCTGAAGATTTACAGACTGGTTTGGGGCAGAAAGGATTCTGACATCATTTACCTCTCTGTGTACATCACATTATGGTGTTAAAAAAAAAACCACTTTGAAAAAGCCAATGGTTTAAAGAGACACAGTATGGGAAGGATACATAAACATTTCTTTGATCAGAAAGACAAAAAAAACTTGAAGGGATTTTGAAATTTATGAGCTCTAGCACCAGGCCCACTAAATAATCAACCAAGAGACAGAGCAGAATGGAGGAGCCAAACACTCTGAGCTTATTAAAGTAGTTATTTAGTTATGACAGTACTCCAGATAACATAGCTTTTACCCCAGCCACTACACACATCTTAAAACATTTTCATAGGCAATCGAACTGCCCATTCACAAGGCCGTTTGCAAACACAGATTTTGCCTTTCAAATTCAGTCTTCCATTGTCCTCGGTATTGACAGTCTTGCTAGAACGACAAGAAGTCACAGCTTTTTCTAAGGCATAGCATCATTTTGTTCTTTCTTGACTCCACTGCAACTCTGAGTTGGATTACTTTAGTTCTCTGATACTCATCAGAGAAATATGTATGTGTTTTTATTAAAAAAAAAAAAAAGGAAGGGAATGTATTGAAATTGGGAGCAGGTCTGAAATCCATCCTGCACTCTGTGGTGCAGTTCCTGGCACCCTAGTGTGCACCTTCAAGTTCGGCTTCCCCAAGGGACAAGCGATTTCTTACGCCCCACTGCTGCACGGAACCTTGGGGTTTGAACCCAAGAAAGCTGTGCACCTACAGAGAGCTTGTGCTTTGTGCAGACTGCTTAAGCGTACCCACAGTCTCATTTTTGAGAGAAACTGTAGTTGGCTCAATGGCTCTAAATAGACTGTTAAAATGTCACTTTCCAGGTTGTGTATGATTTTTCTGAAAGTCTCCACAGCTGGTGGAAATCAGCTGGTTTGTTGGTGGACAATAGCTTAGACCCCTGGATTTCTCTGCTGCCAAAACGTCGATGGCAGCGTGGAGCTCTGGGGGCTGTAGCACAGCTCTAGATGGATGTCACTCCACAGCCAGCTTTCTAGAGCTGAAGCGACCCCAGAAATCTGAACGGAGGCTGGACAAAGGCTGCTGCTTTCTCCCTTATCTTTGAGAAACGTGAGTGGCTTTGTGCCACGTGGTCCTTTCTGCACGGGGGCAAGTCTGTGAATTCTTAACATCATGGTCAGTGTTTTATTTTGTAAGGATCAAAATAACAGAATGAGCTTTGAATCTCGGTCATGTTTAGCCCTACAAAAATGATAAGCTTGATGTAAGGTAATCGCTTCATCTGTGCTCCATGTTTACCTGCAGAGCAGTGGGCAGTCTTCATTTCTTGCACAATGTATTTTTGGGTTCAGATAGGTTGTATATGCATTAGTACATATCGCATTGTATATAATTATGAATATTCATTATCTATATAAATTAGTACATATGTAATGATACATCTATAATAGTATATTGTCTCTTACTGTGTATATTACATAGTATAATATATCATTTTGCTAATTAGTCCTACAATGTATTTTCTGTTTACGTAAAACAGAAAATAGGAAAAAGTCTGTTGCGTGTATGAAACTTCTTCCAGCCGTCAACACTTAGTGATGTCTTTATGTGTTGTGTTCATGGTAATAAAATAATCTTACTAGAATAGCAAAATTAGTATCAGATTTCTTCATACAACATTGTCTGGGGTATATTATGCCTTAGCAATGTAGTGCCATAAGTCAAGGCCACAGGAGAATCTTACTTCCCTGAAAAAGAATTTGAGAGTTGTGAGAATATTCCCAGTGTAGAACAGGCATTGCCGAGGTCATTCTGCCCCTGGACTTTGGAAGTAAAACCTCACACACACCCAGGGCCCTTCAGCATCTCTTGGTTCCATGAGGGGTGAAGCTTAACAGGAACCCGAAGGAAGAATCTGCTTCATTCTGCTGCTTTGCAAGGTTTGCTCGCTCCCCAGCATTCTGAAATAACAGAGCCGGAAAGTAAACCTGCTCAACAGCCCTTCCTGCTTCCAGAGGTGCCGTCGAGTACGCGCTCGCTTTGTGTTTAATTACGTGATGTTGCAAGGAGTTAAGAAATTTCCCTGGGAAGAGTTCAGGATGTGAAGGAGTTCCTGAAAGCAAAGTGTTGTTGAAATATTTACTGTTATTCTGTCTATTTAAATATACTCCCTGTGTTTGAAACACTGCCCTAGAAGTATTTATTTTTGAAGTATTTTATTAGAAATATTTATTTCTGGATACCAAGGCTGTCTCATGTCAGCTATGCAGATTTCAGAAAAGGGAAGAAAAGACAAGATTTTAGTAGTCTTTTTTTTTAATCCCATCATCCCATCTCTTGCCTTATCTTTACACAAATGATACTATAATGATTTAAACTTCCGTTAGACCCAGTTCAAAGCCTTCTCATGAAACATCAATGAAAAGCAGTCTTTGCAATGACATTATTTCTTTATATTTGTGGAAAGTGTCTGCTTTCTGAGATTGTATTGTCTGTTTATTGGAGGACTAAAAACTTCGCAGCATCTTTGTAAGAAGCTTCAAGCATTTGTTTATATACGGAGTTTTCCTGTGACCAGGCAGGTAAAAAACATCTTCTTGCCATTGTCTGGTCTAATACTCTACAATTTGCCCATGTTATAAATAGGTACTTTGTACCCCTAGAGAGAATCTCTTTGAAAAGAGTGAGCCAGAGTTTCATATCTCTCGTATGCTATGAGGCCCAAAGACCTAAAATTTTCAAAAATAACCTGGAAGTTCCTCATTTTGGTGACAACTTGGGACTTCCTTGTAGTTACTGAACCTGAGACCGCCTGAGGGTATTTGAGCGTGCCTTGGGGATGTCGTTTGCCAGCTCTGTGTAGCACCACATCTCTGGGGACCGGGATATCAGCAGGACTCAAGGTTTATCAGCTCCCACCCAGGCACCAAGAAATAGGACTCAGATGGCAAAAGCTATTTCTCAGCTGTGCCTCCTGCGTGGCCTTGTCTGCCCCCCAGCGTCACCTCCATCTGCCAGGGACTCCCCAAAACCCAACCTGTTGTTTTGCTTTACTGCTTAAGGAATTGCGATGTAAAGATGAAGCAAAACTAAAAGCAGATTGTAGTAGTGTTGACTGTGTTTTGGTTTGCTTTCCTGCCTTGCCCTTGTCTTTCTCCTCCCCTGCCATGTATTTGCCTTGGTGCGGAGTCACTGGTAATGGCAGGTGCCAGGCAGATACCGACAGCCTTGACTCTGCCAGAGCAGCAGCCACACACATTCCCTGGGCTATCTTGCTGAATTTTCTTTGAGATGAACCCTGTCTATGTGAGAAGGTAACAGAGGCTGTTGGGAGGGTTCTCAGTGAGCACCAGCTTCTGCTGGCAGCTCTGCAGCGTGGGGGACAGACTGAGATGGCCAGACTTCTTTATGTGACCCACCGAGAGCCATCGCACCAACCTGGGCTGGATTTCAGCCAGTCTTTCTTAGGCTCTATTCTTGGTCCCACAGGAATTGCTGACATTTTCTAGAAACTTTTGAGTCTATTTCCTTTCCCTACCTGCATGGTTTTTCTGCTAAATGAAACTTGGTCTGTTCACTCCCACCATTCACTTAATCTTTCTATCCTCTTTTCTGAAATTACAGCGCCTTTGCAGAATTGAAAATACTTGCTTTTACTGCTGGCAGAATTAAGTTATATTTCTGACACATGACTGTTTCTAAATCTTAAGACAAAATCCCTCTTCGGGGCTGGATGACACGTGGTTTTGTGGCTGCCACTCAGAGCAGGAACATCTTGCCAGGGATCAGACTGCAGGCCTGCCTGCTGGAGACGCTGTCCCTAAGCACGATTTATATACAAACTGAAAACACATGTAATTGCTAAACAAACTTGAATTTGTTTATTTTGTAATATACCAGCAGCTGTTTTCTTGTAGGATGTCCAGGATTTCTCCAGCCAACCTACTTAACAGTAAAATTCTGTTTCCTTGGGTCCGTTTGCCTGATTTATTTGTTTTCTTCTCAACCTCCCTTGGGTTGAGTTGCAGTCACTGAAACAGTTGCGTTTTCCTAAAGCTTTGGGCAGAACCGAGCAACATAGTTCAGGAATGAAGATGGAAAGAAGTCTTGCACTCATTCAGTTAACAAGTGGCACAGATCTCTGCATTGCCAGTGAGGTTTCTCTCTCGGCTCTACTCGCCTGTGCCTACGTTCATGCTTTGTACCCACGGCTGTGATCGGCTGAGGAGGGGTAGCTGCCTCAGTCAATTGGTTTCACCCTCTCTTTTCTTGGTGAAGAGAGTAAATCTTGGTGGGTTTCTCATGTGAAGACATACTTTGTTTTGAGGTGAGAGCATCCTAGGCTCTCAGTGGTGAGCCGAGCTTACCCGGATATTCACAGAATCAAGAATCAGGCCCGTATTAGTGAACCAGAAATGCCCAGATCCGATGCCACAGTGCAGCATAAAGGTCAGATCCAGGCTGCTGGAAAACAATCCTTTGGCTTCGGTGGAGCCGAGGTCTGACCGTGGATATTTGCTGACGGTTACTGGGTGGTTCAGCCAACGTTGGTCCTTCTCGCTCCTGTGCACACACACGATGCCGGCCTTAGAGGGCTGGAGCAGGGACCTTCACAGGTGGGGCTGGGGAGCTGCTTTCCACAGGCCAGCCACAAAGTGAAGTGTGCTTTTCTGGGACAGTCAGCCATCTGACGGCATCTATAGGACCACAATTTACATGCTTAACGTGACATTTGACTTGAAACAGCCATCTTGCGCTTTCACTGACATCACGTTCCTGTCTCCATCAGAAACTTACTGTGTTTTGTTTGGCTTCCAGTCCTGACAGAGTAAACCAGAAACTCTGGGAGAACAGTTTCTCTCTCAGTCCACTGAATGGTTTGGTTATTGACCAGTGTGTTTTCCTGAGGCACTGTAGTGCCTCACATGCTTTTTAAAAAGAAAACAAACAAAAAATTCCCACTATGCTAACAGTTTAGTAAACAACTCAAATAAGAATGCTTGTTTCCTCTTGTGTTCTTTCCTCTCTCTGCGGATGCAGATACATTCCCCCTTTCTAGCACTAGGCATTGAGAGTGACCATAACTGACGACCAGGTGATCTAAAGGCGTGCTAGGTGCTGCTTCTTACTTTATCGTTATTGCATGTACAGTGTACTTGGTAGGATCGTGGTTTTGCCGTGATACATAATACGTACTGATAGAGTTTAACTGTATCACTGATCCCGCTGCAGCTGAACTCCACCCTAGCAGTTCTCCACCAGGGAGCAGTCCTCAAAGTCCTGCATGTCACTGGGAGCGGTTGTGTAGCACCACATGGATCCCCTGCCCTGGCAGAAGCAATTATCTCCTAGAACTGGGATTGATGGAGAGGAACTAACCACAGCAATTGCTGGTTGTTTGTCTGATACAGATTTATGCTTCACTTTACGTACAGGGTGTGTTCATTAGAAGTGTGTAAAGCATTCATAAATAATTAAACACTGGGGCTTATCCGAGTCCAGCAAGCTAATGACTTGCATATAACTTAATGTCTTTTAACTCTTCTGGAAGTTACTGGAGCGGAATCATACAAATTCCGTGTGATGTATGAATTTCATAAATCATGTATACAACTTTTGAAATTATTTTTTTATAAGATTCATTTTTTTTTTGTTAAACAAGGGTGCGACTGTAATAAGAGATTCCACCATGTACCTGGTGCTAAAATTAACTTACCAACAAAAAAAAGAGAATCCAATTATGTAGTTTTGAGGATTGAGTATCAGTGACGGGCATGCTACTGTGCATGTCAGTGTGTCTGTCTGGATTAAGTTCAAGATTTCTTGTATTTTCTTACAACATTCAGCCACATATTCTAAATATTCTGATAATATTCTAAAGGTATTACTGTATTATATCTTTGGTGCAATTTAAAGCAGTCTTTTTCAAATTGTGTTTGGAATCAGCATGTTTATCTGGAAGTTATAAAAAATAGCAGCAATATAAATACAGAATAAGTGAAATTGTGACAACACAGAGTATAATGTAAGCATAGATGCTGAACCACAGAGTAAAATAATTGCTAGAAGTCTTTAAGATGAGAACAGGCAGTGATAATGAAACATGAAGGCTGATCAGTACCTTGGATGTCACAGTCAGCCCGATTTAAGCACTTCCAGAGCCACTGAGCTGAAAACATTTTTAAAGCATAATACAATGGAGGAGTCATCAGACTGAACATTTTGCAGAACAGCACTATTAAGAGATTTGTGTAACTAGATGGCAGACTGGATTAATGTAGTAGACTCACACCCAAATCTCTCCTAGGCCAGGAGCAAAAATGAACGTGGATTGTGGGTCATATAACAATGTCTGCCACTCTCCCATGAACAATCTTTTGTAACTGAAAGTCAGAAGAAATCCAGGAATGCAGTAGGCGAGAGTTTCTCGTCAGATCTAAAATGCTGAGAGAGGATTTAGTTTAATTAGATTAGTGTTCTCCTTTCTTTATGGCATTTCTCTTCCTGTTTATAATATATTTTCTATTGGATTTTGTTTTGCTGGTTTTTTTTAAGATGAATTTGATGAGAATGTGTCTGTGTTTGCAAAGTTTATTTTGCCATCTGCCAGCACTGCCGAGGAGAGCACGCACCCATTCCTGGGCTGTACTTCAGAGAGTACCGTGGGTAGCAGTGGGATTAAGATACTGCTTTTATTAGCAGTTAACGTGAAAAACCTAGAACCTTTCAGCATTGGACTGTAGTGTCAGGACAATGAAGTAAGGGTTTTTTTGGTGGACAGACTTGTCTTTGATCGACATTTGGTCTTTCCCTTGGGTTGGGAGCTGTGGCCTGTAGTCCCCGCATCAGCACTAGGGGCTGGGACACACAGCTGAGGGCAGAGCTCAAGAGCCGCAGCTGGAGCAACTCCTCGAGTTCCAGGCCAGGGCGATGCAGTTGTGCACACGGGAGAGGCAGCGGGGCCACGAGCCCCTGTGGTGACAGCTGTAGCTCTGTGGGTACGTTCTGGTTAAGGCTCAGGTGGAAGGCCCATTGCCTGATACTTTGCCCGGGCCGTGCAACATGGAGTAGAACTGCTGCTGGCATAACTGTGTAGCATCCTGGGAAAAGCCTCAGGTGATTCCGTAGGTGTTTCCCCTCTGCCCCCTGGGCCTGTGCCATGCTGGTCAGCTGTGGGCAGGAGCAACACGTGGAGCACAGGGCAGCCCTCTCGGTGCGGG
The DNA here is from genome assembly GCF_003259725.1 of Athene cunicularia. Lineage (NCBI taxonomy): Eukaryota > Metazoa > Chordata > Aves > Strigiformes > Strigidae > Athene > Athene cunicularia. The sequence continues at coordinate 28,682,678 of NW_020799092.1, forward strand.
GGCCCCTCTGCTGACCCGGGCCTTGTGGTCATTTAAGAGAAAGCCTTAAAATGCGTTTAAATGAGCAGGAGAATCCCACCCCATTTTTCCATGATCGTGCTGTTTGTACGAGTGACTAGTTTTCCTCCTGTTTCTCCAACTCAAGCCCGTTTGTCCTTGGCCGTGCCGGTCACCCCTGGGATACAGCAGCTTGGCTGGAGCGGGGGGCTGCGGGGGGCTGCGAGGGGCTGGGGCGGCCACCCCTGGGGTCACCCCTTGTCTGGGGCCCAGAGGGCTGAGCCCAGGGCAGGCGCCGGGTGCCGCAGAGCAGCCCCTTTCCCCCAGGGCAGTCCCGTCGTGCCAGTGCAGGAAAACAGGCGGGAGGGGCGTCAGGGGTTCTGGTCCAGTTTGGGGTTTGGACCACATCCCGCCAAAGGGGAACTGCACCAAGTCATCCGAGGATTGTTTTCTTCTCTCATTTATATGCATTTGTGTAGCAGCTAAACTAGCATCAGGAAGGTATCTAGCATATTTTTGTGGGGTTTACTGTGATTTAGATGCTGTATCCTAAAAGGCTCAGTATTGCCCAGAGTCTGCTTGCAAAAAAAGTAAATCTTATGTATCGACAGTGATTCATAAATCATTTCTGTATGTAGATTGATACAGAAGACATCTGGCCAAATACTGTATTTGTTGAAAAATGAAAATTTGGAATGATTAAAATTATTTGCAAATTAACACAGATTTGGTTTAGATTACATTTTAAACAAGTCAAAATATTTATTTGCTTGCATTTTTATTTAAATATCTTTTTCAGGCCTAAGCAAAATTTTATTCAGGAATTTTTTGTAATTCTTAGGGTTTCTCAAAAATAGTAAAATATAAGTGAGAAGCTAGGTTTTGGATGAGTTCCTGCTCTTAACTGAAGGATACTGGTCTTTCATCTCAATGGAAAAACTTGTATTTTCTGAAACTGTGGGTTTCAGGCTTAGGAGATTTCTATGATGATGTTCTCCAGCTAAACAGGGAACTGAAATAATTTTTCTACAGCCCCAACTACCTGAGGAATGCAATGACTGAAATGATTAATACAGTAGCTGAAATATTGTGGCCTTACACACAACTACCAGCATAAAATTCTGCTTTGTCTTTCACTTCTGTTTCAAAATGCAGTAATTCTGATCTTTGATTTCTCCCGATATTTTTAGCAGTGCACAGTTTCTGTCTTCTCAAGTGATTTTAACAATGGCAGATAGTCAGTATCTGTAAGTAAACACTGAAAATCGCTCGCTTCATTACACTTCTGGGCCATTAAATATCTTCTTTCATCTGTCTAATTCCTCGCTCCTCATTGCCCCAGCAGTGTGACTCAATCAGGCATGTGTTATCTTTCCCAGATCCTTTTCTGAACATGGTGTAGTGCGCAGGAATGCAGTTTGTCAAACACATTGTGTCTGAAATCCTTTGTTGGGAGAAGTGGAGAGAAAGAGATTATAAAATGCCTCAAAACCTTCAATCAGCCCGTTCCCAGGTTTCTTATATCTGTTCAGCCTGACAAAACCTTCTACCTCGCTTGGATGTGCCGAGTGCCGTGGTGTACAGCATATAGTGGGTGTTGTGTCTTCACTAGCATCTGTTGTCCCAGCTGCAGTTTACAGGGAGTAACTTACTTTGTGCTTTGGCAAGTTTTTAGACTCATTAAGGCCAACACAGAGGAGAATTCAGAAGAAAGAGATATATCTGTTGTCTATAATGCTGGTTTTCATAGGCAGTGAGATTTCAGATCCTGACAGTTTATGGCAGAGAGATGGTGGTGTGTGTTTTTCATTGCTCTGCTAATACAAACCTGGCTGAGGTAAGCCAAGCCATGCACGGAACTTCTGAGGCCGTCACCTCCTGTCGGCCTGAGGGACTCTGACCGACTTTCTGTAGCGTTTCCCCCTCACAAATCTGTGCACAGAGTTTCTTAGTCGCTATGTTATAGACCGATTTGTGTTCAGTTAAAAACCATTTTGTATGCAGAGAAAATGTTGCTCAAATTCATGATAAAGCCTTGACACTTGCCTCCAGGTACTTGCTCGTGTGAGAGCGGCCCTGGCCGAGGGGCAGCCTGGGGGTGCTGGGGGTGCCTGTACTTTCTGTCAGAATGAAAGGGAGGGCAGTCATCCTTCTCACCTTGGGAAGCAGAAACTGCAGCAGCCCTGAAAAAACCTTTCCTTACACTACGATGTCACTGTGGATTGAACATTTCGCACTGGAGTTGTGAGAAATGAGTCTGGGAGAGGAGGAGTGGCCGTGCTGGGGAGGGAGAGGCGAGCTGCGGGGCAGTGCTGGGGCAGTACCTGCCCTCCTCACGGCAGTACGCTGAGAGATGCTCTGAACACTCCATCCCTCAGCGCAGAGCGTTTGTCTCTCCTTTCCAGGTCAGATACCCAGGGGGAAGTCTGGGCAGGCTTTGTAATGGGAATCTAGCTAGGCTGCTTCAGGCCAGGCATGCTGGATGCTGACCCACAAGGCCTGAGTTCAAGATCTCTGCGAACGTGTGGGATTTGAATGAGGTCGGTAGCGAAGGCCCCTAAGAGCATAAGGCACGTCAGTATCTGGTTCACTGACATGCTTCAGAGAGCTGGTTGCTGCTGCTCCTGGGCAGAAACATTCGCAGGAGTCTGCCCATGGCGCTTGGGTGGTTGTTGAACAGCTGGGATGTTTTGTTGGGTAAAGTCAGAGAGGAAGGCAGAGGTAGGTGGGTTGGGGGTGGGCTGTGCTGGGGTGGGTGACAGATAATTGAGAGAAATAGCAAATACTGAAGAAAGACATCCAAGCAAAAATGCTCAGACACAACCTTTGGTAGATTTTGTGTGTTAAAAAACACAAAGCACATTAACAGGCAAATAAAAATGCACCAGACAGTAACAACCATTAAATTTATGCAAGGAAAAAATAACAGTGAGTTATTCAACTCCGATAACCAGCTGTGGGACAGACAACGTCCTGGAGTGTCCTTTAGATCCATGATATTTTCCTGACAGGTTAGAATGTGGATATGGAATCGGGGAGTCACAAGCCCTGGTTTCTCCGTGCAGCACAGACACCCTATACTCCACGGTAGCACCTGTTGTGTTCGCCCCAGAGGAGGTTTGTCCTTTGTTACCCAGTTTTGGTGATCGTATACCTCATGTTCTTGTGCCTTGTGACACATAGGCCAGATGCAAAATAAAAATTGCAGTTAAAATCACTGGAGGACTGGATGTATATAATTATTTTGTTATTTTATTTCAGTACTAATATTTTCCATTTTTCTGTCTTTTTTTTTTTTTTACAGAGGGTATGAACTGTATGAACAAAGATCACGGGTGTGCACACATCTGCCGGGAGACACCCAAAGGTGGGGTTGCCTGTGAATGTAGGCCTGGCTTTGAACTTGCCAAAAACCAGAAGGACTGCAAATGTAGGTAGATGAAGATTAAATTTCAAATGCCCCAAAATGTCTTATTTTCTTTATTGTTGTTGTTTTCCAAAAGCCAAGAAATCAACTTTGTTTTGGCCAGAGGTGATTTGTAATTTTAGTAATGTGGTTTTTGCTGTAGAAGGTGTGTTTGGGGATGAGTAAGAGGGGTTCAGTAACAGAACATTGGCAGTGACTCTATTAGGAAAATGGCAACAACTTTTCTACCTTCCTATGAGTGCAGAAAAGCAAGGGGTCACTGTAATCCAGCTTTCCTTGCAAAGGAAAACAAATAAAGCACAGAGGATTCTGGCTTGCAGTATTTTCAAAGCCCACAGTGATAGATGCATGATAAATCTACTAAAGGAATTAATGATAAGCCCAGAACAGCTATCAAATTAAGAGTGCTAAAAAAGTTTTTAAAGGATAAGAATATTTGCTTTAGTCCTGATTCCACTACACTCAGTCTACTTTCCTTGTTATTAGTTTGAAAACGTGCAGCTCTATTATATATACTGTTCTTCAAAGGAAAACCCTGAGTGATACATTCTCGAAGCTGGGATGCTGAAGATACAGATATCCATTAGCCCCCAAAATTGGAAATTTTTCTGTACAGTTTAAAATAATTGACCCTCTGTAACCTAGCACTGTCACCTGAAAGCTTCCAGAATGCATGGGAGTCTTTCTGATGGCTTCAGGGAGTGTCAGAGCTGACTCCAAGAGCTTGCTTTCCTGCTCCGTAGCTTTGTGAGAGACAAGCAAAAGGAAGTGCAGTAAAATGACATGAAACATGTTCTGTGCTTTGCGTAGGGCCAGGATTTTTGTGAAAGCCTTTCTTCCACTTCAGCTTTTTTCTTCCTGAGATCTCCACTGTGTAAAACACACTTAGACGAGTTCCCAAGTACAATGTCAAAAGAATCACCTTTGAATATAATCAACAAATGCCACAGGATATTGTACAGCCTGATTGCTCCTCAGTATTAAGAGGCTACATAGGCCCAAAGGCAAAAGCAGAGAGAAAAATTACCTTTATTGTAATTTTAATTCTCAGTGTTTGTTTGAAGTGACCGTTGCGTGCTGTTAATTGAAGTGCAGCATCAGCTACATTGTCAAAGTGAGAGAGGATGTTTATTGATGTTGTTTATTATTTGTTCCACACATTTGTACATTCCTTAGGAACTACATTACCCTTTTCATAGTGAGATGGTGACAGGAGGATTAAAGCCTTTTCTAGAACAATAATTCTAAATGCCTCAAGGTTTAATAGCGCGAAAAACTTGATTTTATTCTGTGCCCTGTGGTGTTTGGGTTGTAGTAATGAATTTTTGCTTACAGACCTTTAAGTAGGGACGGTGAGTTTTTCAAGGATGCAGCACTTGCTGCAGAGTACACCGACCCCTAAACCCACAGCACATTCTGCAGATATACTCCAGAGTATTATTTAAAATAACTATACTTCTAGCCCTTCCAAATGCAAAGAAGTATAAAGCTGTAGCCAGATAGCCTGGGACAATAATTGTGAGATTACAGCAGGCTATTTATAAAGGTCCAGTTCTGAAATCAAATCTTGAATTTTAAAAAAGCCTTTTTCCCAGCTAACCATTTCAGTGGAAATGGCTTAAATCTTGAGCTGCAGCTTGGCGAGTGCTGGGTGCAGCTATGTGGAAGAGCTTGCCCCTGGTCAGCCCGGACTGGGTCATAGCGCAGTGTAGCAGGGACTGCCAGGACCCCCAGTATATATATCCCTGATGGAGCCCCAGTATATATATATCCCTGCAGCCCTCCATTATTCTGATTTCTCACGGTCCCTCCAGGAGACTCTGCCTGTCAGGGTTTGTCAGTGCCTGCTTCTCTGGTTTTTCATGTTACCAAGTGGCAGAGAACCAGGACCTCACTAAGGGAATTTTTATCAGCCAGTTTGCAATTGAACCAGAATACTGGGAGAGGCTTTCAGATGTATTGGCCCAAGTCCACTAGTAATGAGACATGTTCCTCAGTTAAAAAAGGTGTTAAAATAAGTTAGAGAGCGTACAAAATCGGGGGGGGGGGGGGGGTTT
>NW_020799092.1:28688208-28752750 GCF_003259725.1 Athene cunicularia
CTTTTTCTGCCTGCATTATGGGATTGTCACTACGCCTAATGACATGGTTATGTCTCACCTGGTTAAGTCATGGCATGCTAATACGGCAGCCACCGGTGGGGTCTTGCTTCATTCAGTGGGCGCCGTGGCCAGTGCTCATTAAACAGGCTTTTGTTCAGTGCCTTCCTCTCCAGAACTCCGTGTCATGCCTTGCCTGCTGCACAGTATTTAAACCCTATTGTGAACTTAAAATTTTTAATTTCCTCATGGGTTTCCCCATGATACTCATTACTGTAATGTCAGAGTGCTTTGGAGGCATTGGTACTTTTCAGAACACTCTTGTCAAGTTCAAAAGTACTGGTTTGCCTGTCTTACAACTGGGAAGTGAATATAAAGATGTTAATGTCAGAGCCATTTAGTAGTGATAGGTGATTAACAAGAACCGCCCAGGACCCAGCGCAGCGTTTATAGCACTTCAGGACGAACAAAGCCGAGCTCCCAGTGACTCCAGCTGTGGTTGCAAAAGCCACGGAGAAGGGAATATAGTATTTGTGACTGTAATAGATGGGAGTCAAGTGACGAGCCAAGTCCCCAGGAGCAATTCCATGGCAGGGCAGGTATGGGGGTTTTAGGGCTCACTGAACAAGACCGTCCTTTCTTGACAGTCTGTTTCTGATTTACTGCTCCTTCTGCAGCAGATGAGACAAGGTTCTCCAGCTGTCTCCACAGACCTGACTCCCCAGCTCCCCTGTGCATGGAATAAGACAGGAGTGTTTTCTGCAGTTGTCATTAAGGATCGTTATCACGATACAATAAGTCTGTGTATCAGAACTCTGGTATTTTGTCGGGTTTTGAGTGCTTAATATTGCAACTTCAGTGGTTTCTTAGTGTAAATTTTAAACATACAGTTTCCCAGTTACAAAAAAAAAAAAATCTTGCCCCCACGCTAGGAAAACACAGGCACTGAGGCTGGGGGGGACCTCAGGAGGTCATCTAGAAGTACAGCAAGCAGAGTCGTACAGAGCTGGTCATAACTGCTCGAAGAGCTGAGTCCTTTAGACCCAAAGCAGCAGGAAACTACCGTTTTCTGTGTACACAAGCCATTAGAAGAAGAATATGCTTTGTCAGTGGTTTTCATAGATAGTTACTGGCAGCAGAAAGAAGAGATTTAGGAATAGTGAATTTGGTTCCAGATTATAGTGGAAAAATGTGGGAAATGACCTCCTCTTTCTATATCTGCATCCCTGATGGATTTTAAGATCCTGCTCCTGAGCATGATTGCATTAGTAATTTTTAATAAACTGAAGGTTTTTTCATCTAATGTGAACAAACCAAGACATTTTTTGGTAATCTCATTATTAGCTGGAACGTGAGAAAGTGAGAGGAAACCTGAAGTAGATACACATACCTGCAAGCTGCAGCCTAAAGGAAATAATTCTGCTGGAGTTATAAACAAGTGAAAACTGAGTCCTTTAATGAAAATGCTGGATAACCTTAACTGCAGCTATTTCTATCTGTCCCTTCTGATAATAATGACTGAAGTGAGCAGGAGGGCTAGTGCTAAGTAATTCTAAAATCCCGTCCAGTCTGTTTACAATAAGATGCCAAGTGGGAGCTTTTCAGCCCCAGCTGACAGTGTTCTCATGCAGCTATTCACTGTCAGTGCAAAGATCTCCAGAATGTTAAAAATGTAAGGCCATGCTAGAATAAATAATGCAAGCAATGTTGCCTGCCCAGCTTTGTCACATAGAAAGAGATGCCCATATAGTTATATAAATTATATATTCAGTGGCCTGTTTAGTTAAAAAGCAGCACCATTTTCTGTTTATCTGAAATTTCAGTGTGCTGGTTTGAGTGTCACAGAAAGCCATGCTGCAAAAACAAAAGATCTGTCTTGTTGCAAATTCGGTGGCATCAGAGCCCTAGTATATATTTCAGTCCACATGCGGACAAGATCAGGACCTTGTGTTCTGAGGGATTTTGTGGGTTAGTGGGTACTAAATGCTAGGTCTAATATTTGGCCACCCACTTTCAAATACTCCTAGTCGTGGGCCTGTCAGGTGGGAGACCAGGGCAGGGTCAGTGTGACAGCTCAGAGGTGCACTGAAAGCAGGATTTAGTCTGTAGAGTGAGACTGAGTTCTGGTATTTTCTGTCTTCTGGAGGTTTTAGCACAGAACATCAGTATCGTTATTTAGTGAGATAAGTACGTGAAAATCCCTTTTGTTCTCCAAGATATCAGTCCTCTTCCAGACAGTTGCTGCTTGTGTCCTCATCCAGATGTCCTTTCAGGACAGTCCCTGTGTGGGCAGGGGGGAGGCTGTGGCCTCCCTGCAGAGCTGGGGCTGAGGAGCGCTGAGCTCAGCCGGCAGCCCCAGCCCACGCAGGCAATGGGGCCTGGGGGGCTCGGGGGGGTCAGGCCGTGTCAGGAGCCGGGGCGGGGGCAGCGAAGGAAGGGCTCGGTCTGCAGCCTGCCGGGCAGCGGCGTGGGGAGAACGCTCCGGAACCTGCCAGAGCCGCGTGTGCTCCGCTCTGCAGGGCCCCCGTCACCGCACAGGGTCCCCGTCACTGCGCAGGGTCCCCATCACCACACAGGGTCCTCGTCACCACGCAGGGTCCCCATAACCGCGCAGGGTCCCCATCACCACACAGGGTCCCCGTCACCGCGCAGGGTCCCCGTCACCGCGCAGGGTCCCCGTCACCGCGCAGGGCCTCCGTCACCGCGCAGGGTCCCCATCACTGCGCAGGGTCCCCATCACCACACAGGGTCCCCGTCACCGCGCAGGGCCTCCGTCACCGCGCAGGGTCCCTGTCACCACGCAGGGTCCCCATCACCACACAGGGTCCCCGTCACCGCGCAGGGTCCCCGTCACCGCGCAGGGTCCCCGTCACCGCGCAGGGCCCCCGTCACCGCGCAGGGTCCCGGCCAGGGCATTGCTCCCCCGGGGAGGGAAGGGCCTTGGGCTGCGCTCAGGACATAGGTGAGTGCTGGAGCACTCCCAGTGCAATGCTGTCACTCTGCTTTGAAACCTCCTGCGTGGGGATAAGTATATCTGAGTGCTCACAGATATGTGTATTTTCTCCTTTGGCAAAAAAAAATACTTAATATTCTCCATCTCTTTGTAACGAGTTACAATATTCAAAGGTGATCTCTCTGTCAGAATTTCCCTTTTTGTTTGCCTCTAATGAATGTCCCAGGCTCTGAATGAGCACACAGGCCTTTGCACAGCTCTACAGTCCAAATCTATTCGAAACCATTTTTAAAAGAACACTTTAAGATTTCTCATTAATTTTGCTTTAATGCTTTCTGACAAAAAATGGAGTAGATCTGGATGTCCCTTTGCTTTTAAATAATTTTGATTTTCTTCCTCTAAGCAAGAGAAAATTCACATTGTCTCTGCCACAGAACTAAGGCTGGAAGAAAATTGGAATTACATATTTTACAACTGGATTTTGTACCATTTTTCCCTGCAGAGTGTCAAGCTCCAGTTTAAAATAAATAAATAAATTGTAGTCTAGACAAAACTTAAAATCTTTCAAAAAGATGATTTACTAAAATTTGTAAGAGACAGGGAAAGGAACATGTATTTCATTGACTGGACGGAACAGGAACCAGTAACTTTAGTATGGAGAGAAACTATAAGAGAATTGTGTGATTCTGCAGGATTTGCTATAAACCCCATCTGTCCAGGGCAATTTTTCCTAGACAAATAAAATAAGGAAAAGTCCCCTATATTGTGTGGATTGGAGCAACCACATTGGGGTATTTTTCCCTCTGCCAGCAGAGGCTTTCAACAAGGAACACCAGAAATAACCACTGCGGCCAAGTTGTTTAAAATACACACTTTGTTGCTTGTGATTGCACCTCAAAATCTTCAATAAAAATACTGTTGACTCGTAATGTATTTAAACATCTGGCCTAAACACCTTTCACTTAATTCCTGATGGCACTGCGGTCCCGCAGGGATAGAAACACTGAATGAACGCCCAGGGAGTGGCGTGAGGGGTCAAGGGGAGGGAGGGAGGGCAGGCAGACAGACAGACAGACATCCTCTTCCCCGACTCGCCCTGCAGCTGCCCCAGCTCTGGGGGGTGGGAAGCAGCCGCCGTCTGTAGCCCCGGTGCCCCCCTGGTCCCAGCCCGGCCTAAGAGCTCACAGCCCGGCTGCAGCCCGGCAACCCGGCTCTGGGCTCCGGCTCAGCCTCCTCCAGGGGAACCAAGTCACTGCCGCATATCTAATGTGGCAGAGGGAGCCACAAGGAAAAGATTAACCCCAGACATTGCAAAATCAAAGAAGGGGCAAAAAGAAGAGAGGTGGATGAGGGCAGGAGTAGTGTTGAGCAAGGAAGTGATTTGTAAGCATGACTGCATTGGAAAGGCGGGAGGTTTAAGAATGGAGAATTAAGGTAAAATTTAATTAGTTTTGCATCAAAAATAAAAGCTAAAATGTTGTTGTGTATTGAAGGAAATGAAATGTTGCTGCCATTTGATTCAAAGCAGAATGGTTTCCTTCATGTCTTTTTTCACAAAAATAAATCAATAGCTAAGTTATAAAACTGGAGATGGAGAAAGAGCGCCTGGGGATGGTTGTTGCTTAGGGGGCTTTTTAAATGTAATCCTAGGAAGTTTAGGATTCCTATGACTTGGGGAATGTGAGTTCAGTTCCCTTCTCGGTCTGGTGGGACTGAACCACAATTCCCATTTTCCAGTCTAGCGCCCAAACTCAAGCTCCAAAAACAGGACATGGATCAGGCTGCCCTCCATCACCCTCACTGACATTCTTTCCAGTTGGATAAATCAGCAATATTCCTGGGAGGAGAGGTGGGAATCCCTCTTCCCGGGGGTAGTTCTTACCCCCGGGCCGTGTGTCTATTCCCTCAGTTCCTCTGAACACAGAGGGATTTTACTCAGAGTATCCATGTGATGGACCAGGGATGCTCGTGCCTGTAGCGGCCTCTGCTCCGTGCTGACGGCGCACGCAGGGATGGGCAGTTCCTGCGGGGCCCTGCGCCAGGCTCCAGGGACTGCAGATGTAAAACTTGCCGTTCCCTCTGGCAGGAGGTTTGGGTGGGCATTCTGTTGGGTATGCTGTGGTGGGTCTCCCTCAGTTGTTCCATTGTAAGCGGAATACTGAAGTGATTGCTGGGAGAGCCATGAGTGCTCAGCACTGGGATATTTCCATTCTGGTTACTGTGACTGAAAACTCCAGTCTACTCCATTTTAAGCAGCTAGTGTTAAAGCAGAGGCACTGAGGTCGGTGGGCAGTTACATCAGATTAGTGCTGTTGGATTTGATAGAACCTCAGTTTAAATTTAGATCATGATTTTTAAATCCTCTTAACCATTGTCTTGGTTTTACTCTGTATTGCGATTTTCTACCTTGGCTCGTTTATAAACTTTCTTATCTAAAAAGAAAATTCTGCTAAGACCAATGTAAGGGAGTTCCTTCTGACTAGTAGGAGTTAGTATTTAAATTACTATGATATTTGAACACACTGAAGCCCTGTGAAATGATGAGTATGATCTAACTGAATAATGATATCTTGGATTTGCCCGGTATCTGCCAGTATATATGTACACTAATGAAGACCTTAGTCCAAATTACCTGTATATAAAGACAGTAAATAGAATTCAGATCTCAGTCAAATCAGAATTGTGTTATTCAGCATCGAGCTCTGTGACTGCAAAGAATGAAACGGAGCAGGGGCAGAGGAGAGGTGTTGGCAATGGCACCAGCCAGCTTAATATGGAAAAACTGGTTTGCCTTCAGAGTCAGAAATTAAATCCATCATGTGACAAAGGAAAGTTAATCTGATCTGGTAACTGATGTACCCTTCAGAACTCTACCTGTCATGAAAACTGTTTGCTTTAATGTGTAGTATTTTTCCACTGCAGGGCACGTTAATTGCTAAAAGCCCTTTGGCACCATGTGCTTGGAGGTGCCAGTGACATCTCTGCTCTTTCCTCCCTAGCTGAGGCTGTCAGGCTGCAGGGCCATAACAGCCCTGTAGTTTGTGTTTAGAGAAGAAAAGAAAAAAACAACGTTTCCTGTTTTATCTGTAAACATTCTTCTACTATAGGAGAACCAGTGCTTGAAATAATAGATTTCAAGATTCAGATGGTTCTGTTCTGGCTGTTTGGTCTCTGCTTCCTCCACTTAGAGAAAGAAGGGGAAGGAAAAGAGAAATGCTGCCTATAGACTTGAAGCATACATCTGTGTTAGTAGACTGGGCATTGCTTCATGCCACGTACAGCACAGGTGGCCTTTAGGAAGAGATGGAATTGGCTGACCACTCCTACTGAAATTACAGATACAAATAGGCTGAGGAAAAACCTTCCTTTTTTCTTTCTCTTTTTTTCTTCACTGCATGGATTGAGAGGAGGGCGAGAGACAGGAGCGTGGCAAAGATAAGGGGGGTCAGAAGGAATAAGAAACGCAAATAACTGCAAATATAAATGTGATGTTGCCATATGTCTTGGTTTGTTACTGCTCTTCTGAATTCTGAAAGGCCTAATTGCTTTCGTTGAAAAGACTAATTGGTTTCATTGTCATTTTATTTATATATACATATATACACATTCATTTGGGGCTTAACTAGTAACCTGTAACTATGGGAATGGAGGCTGCCAACACACCTGTGATGACACAGATTCTGGTCCTGTGTGTGGTTGTCATCAGAAGTATGCCCTACACTCAGATGGCCGAACCTGCATTGGTAAGTACTTCTCTGCAGCGCGTTTTGTTTCGTATTCCTGCTAGAATACCTCTGTGCACATCTCTGTGTGTGTGTGTGTGTGTGTGTGTGTGTGTGTCTCCCAGGGGATCTGCAGGGCTGCCGGGAGGAGCGTGCGCCGGCAGGTCCTGCTCCATAGAGAGAGGCATTTGTGTGTGTTCTGTCAAAACGTTTGTTAATGAAGTATCCCTGCGTTACTGCTTTGCAACTTTTATTTCTTTTCATAGCACTAATAATTTTTGAAGTAAAAAGCTGTAGAACATTTGTAAGTGTGAAAGAAAGTTCAGCTCTTTCATGAGCCAAGACTTCCTTGCGTAAGCGAGGTGAGGAAAATGATCCTCTTTTATAAGCTCTTATCAGGGAAAGTTAATCATCATGAGGTCCTTTCTTCCCTGTTGTATGTTTTGTGATTCTAAAAATTACAGCACTTGCAGTGAATAAGCTTTCACTCAGCTTGTCCGTAGGGAAAAGCCGTTCAAGAGATGGAGCATCTTGGGAGATGCTGTCCAAACATTTATCATTATAAAATACATTGTTTGCTTAACACCGTTTCTTTCCACTCTGATTTTTTTTTTTTCCTAAATAAAAAAAAAAAATTTTGCAAGTTAAAATTTGGAAATTCTTACTCACAGATCAGAACCTAAAATCCATAATGGTTTTCACTAGCATTGTTGGCTTTTTTTGTTTGTTTAATTTCAAACTGTCACAAATTCGTAGTAATCTCCTGCCACTAAAAAAGCACAGACACACCTTTGTCACCTTTTCTCTCCTCTGTCTACACTGCAAGGCCGAGCACTTGAGGGCCACAGAGCCTGTCAGTTCTCCGTGGCCACCCCTTGGGCAGAGCCGTGGCCCAGAGCTCCCTGCCGAGCCTTGGACTCAGCCAGGCGCGTGCGGGCGAGGGCTGGGCCGGACGGGGCAGCTCCGCGGGCCGGGCACGCTGCCCTCTGGCTCAGCCCTCTGGCTCTGCCCTCCGGCTCTGCCCTCCGGCTCTGCCCTCGCGCTCTGCCCTTGGGCTCTACCCTCGGACTCTGCCCTCCTGCTCTGTCCTCGGACTCTGCCCTCCAGCTCTGCTCTCCAGCTCTGCCCTCCAGCTCTGCTCTCCAGCTCTGCCCTCCTGCTCTACCCTCGGTCTCTGCCCTCCAGCGCTGCCCTCTGGCTCTGCCGCGTGCTCACCCCCGGGGCTCGCTCTACTCCGGATTAACGTGGAGGGAGGGCCCCGTCCTACGGCCCCGTCGTACAGTCCCACTCTTGGCATAACCCTCCGCAAGCCTGCGGCACTGCCAGATGCGGAGGATCTGCAAGAGCGAGGGCCTTGAGAGCAGGGTTTATTGGATGGAGAATTGATCTTCTATTTATTAGTGTTCGTTAATATCCTTGGATTGATGGGGGTTTTTGTCCAGCATGTAAAAATGATTTTAAAAGCTGTGTAGACTGCACCTGTTTTTTGCTTTTTTTTTCCATTTTTGTAATGTGATACATACAACTCCATGTTACATTCCTTGGTCTTGTGATATAAGTCACATATTACTGCCTGTGCTGATTTTCTTCCCTCTAAGTAGTTCTTTCTCTTAGAATACTTTCACATTTTTTAATTTATTTTTTACATTTTTATTCCTGCTTTCTGGTGATGGTTCCTGATTGCCTGTCTTGTCTGATAACTGACGTTCATTAATTATTTACAGAGCAAAATAAAAAAAAAAACAAACCTCAAACAAAAGCCTCTATTGCAGCCTGATCCCATCTAGAACTTGTTAAAAACAAAACAAAACAACTTCTTGTTACCACTCAACCATGTAGTGTTGCCACAAACAAAACCTGCCAGCCTCCTCCTCCTCCTCACTTCAGTGATTCCCGTGTTTGCTGTCTTCAGTGGTGTGTATATTCCAGGCATCACTGCAAGAATGCAAACTTCTGCAATGCCAGATAAATACTTGTTGACCCTTTGTCTAACATATTTTGTCTTCGTTTGCTTGACTTACCCTTTTATTTTTTTGTTTGCTGCATGTGAAAGTCCCCACTTTGCATCTTGTTTTTTGTTTTCCTAATAAGCATTCCCCTCTCTGTATAAATCATTTTATTTACCCAGCTGCTGCTTCTCCATTGCTCTCCAGTATCAGAAATCTTTATTTTATTTCCCTTACTGATCATCTCTTCCCACACTTGTGACTGTTTCTGTGTATTTCTAGTGAAGCATAACCAAACTAAAGTCCTCATTACGCTGTATGGAACTCTTACATGTAGGATATCAGACTACCTCGTACAACGACCTTTGCTGACATCTTGCTTACTGCATGCTTATAAAATTACTAAACCCTGTTCTTGCAACATCTTTCCTAGCATTGAATGTTTAGCTAGTAGTGTTTCATAGACAAGCAGGCAACCAGCACTGCCCAAATTGATCTTTTTTTGTGTTTGTTTGGTTTGTTGTTTGTTTATTTTTGTTGTTGTTTTTGTTTAATTTGCATGCTGTCGTTTGGTTTCTCCTCACGATGTGTCAGTCTGTACGAGACTCTGGTGCGTCCATGCCCATCCATCACCGGACTCTTCCAGCTCGCTCTGTCTGTCTCGTTCTTCTGCCTGCCACCTTCAGATCCCGGTGCCCCCACTAGCCCGAAGCACTTGACAGTTTGTCTTTGGTAGTTTGTTTAACTAGCATCCCTGAGTTTTAATTTTCACCATTAACACCTCTCTGGGGCACTCCTGGTAGCTGTCTTGTTCTCCAGTAGGAATCCAGCTTCCCATATGTAGTTAATTACTTCATAGTTGACCATTCTTTCTCCTCCCTCTCTTTCTTCCTCCTTTCCCTAAACACCCGTTAATTTTGTCCTGGGGTCTCAAAGGGAATTAACTCTCTAACGGGGATTTAGTGCTTTCATGCCTTGCTTCTTGGCTTTGGCTGTGCCATGCCAAGAAACTGTCTTAGGCAGTGGAAAATTGGGCTTGTGATTAACCAACTGCTCCATGTTTGTCCCTTACTTGTGTTTTAGAGAAGGATGAGGCTGCAATTGAGAGTTCTGAGTACAATGCCACGTCAGTAGCTGATGTGGACAAGCGGGTGAAACGGCGGCTACTTATGGGTAACACTTTTCTTCCACTTCCTTTGTTGTGCTCTCACTTTTGTCTGTATGTGTGTGGGGGGGAGGTTCTCCTTTGGTCTCATTTGGTCCTTTTGGTTTTGGTTTGGTTTGGTTTTTTTTAACCTGACTTCATCTGTATGGAAAGGTCACCGATTTTGTTAAGTTCTCATCTGTTGTACAACTTCATTTCTTGTTTTTAAACTTTTTTTTCCTAATGCTGCAGCTTTAATGTTCAATTTCTTCTGCATAGAAAGAAGCTTTTGCCATTAACCTTACTTACCTTATGCAAGCTACTTCTTACATGTGATTTGTGTGTGTTTGTGTGTATGTGTTGCTGTAGGATTCCTGAGAAATCTCATGTTGCAGACCTGCTTATTGATTTAAAAGGGGGTGATGGTATGAAACAATGTACTATTACATGTGTGGCGTTAAATGAGCAACTGCATTTGCATACTTAATATTTGCACTGCTTTTGACTGAAATGTAAATATTATGACTGGAAATTCATTTATTTCCTTTGTGCAGCTAGCCTTTTAGTAACCACTGAAAGATTTTTCCCTAGTGACTAGTGAGTTTCTGTATGTTCTTCTTTCAAGCCTGAAGCTGGCTTGTTTCTCTGTGCTGTTGGAGCCTGAGGGTGGAAGGGATGAGGAAGTGCATTGAACAGTGAGGATAATTCTTTAGCTTCTGCTCTCAGTTAACCCACTGCGCACCCTTGTGCTCGTCTTCTTCATGTTACATTTATGGCCATTAGTGGGAATGACCTTTTGGAGATAGAACGGGTAGAGTGGCTGGACCTCTGCCAGACTCTTTTCATGTGACCGAGGCACAGGGTAGCACAGACTGCTGAGTGACACCAGTGGGCTGGAGGTTTTCAGGTGGTTTATTACTCTGGTTTCCGTTCTGGTGCCCTACTCACCACATACAGTTACTTCCACTAGGTGTTAAACGTAGCAAGCATTGGTGAGGTGTAGCCAGCGAACTGTCTACAGGACAGGGGATCTTCACCCACGGAAGTGATTCTGGCAAGACAGGATTCTGCTCTTTTCCTTCCTGGTGCTGTTCCCTTTCTTAAAGCCCTGAGTCCGTTGCAGACTCTGCCCTGCTGGCCCTGGGCGAGCTCAGCTCTGGCTGTTGACATCCACGCCTGCCTGGCAGGACCCCCTCTAGGAGCTTGGGAGCCTCACCTGGGATGTTTGCTTGATTGCTGGGCTAATAGTTGCAGCAGGTGATAACATTTATAAAGTTTCCATGTCACTTGTATCTCATCTCCCGTGACAAACCATCCGCTGAACCGCAGGCCAGCGCGCAGCCCCTGCCTTGGAAACGCCGTGGGGCTGCAGCTCTGGAACGGCATGAGGTGGTAATGTTGAGGGAGAATATTTTCCCTCCTGTGAAAGCCTGGGCATATGTTCCTTTATTTGCAGATTATCTATGTTAATTTGCAGTTAGTTTGCAGATGTAGCCAGTGACCCGTATCAGTTTGTTGTTTAATGATGCAGTGTTTAAATTAATTCATGCTAACGAAAGCTATGAGGCAGCTCACCTTGCTCTCTAAAGGTGCTATTAACACTCTTAGCTGTAATTTCACTGAGACCCGTAGTCTCACAGGAAGTCAGAACAAAAATGTACGGAGGTCCTCTAGACCACTGGAAAATCCAGTCCTCCAGGTCTGATGGTGAGTTTGCCCAGCCACTAACAGTCTGTGCAGTACGGTTTAGAGGGACGGAGGCACAGAGTGCACTGCCTCCCCCTCTGACAGCAGTAATTATCCAACCTGAAAATGAGCTCACACTGCTTACAGAAGTCCAGCAGCAACGATTAGCAACAAGCTTCTTACTTACACCGGGTTTGCAAGCTCCAAGCTGAACACAGACTCTAGAAACAGGTTTAGGGAGAGAGTTAAGAATCTGGTTTGCAAAAGACATTGTTTAACTCTTCAGTAGCTCCTGTATTAGCAGGTGCCAGATGAGCTGAGAGTTTATGGACATGCTGTGTTTGAACGACTGATTCCTTAGAAAAACATTAACTAGAGCTGAAAAGAAATTTAATTAGTGAGATCTGAGTGGGTGGCTTATTACTTAGGGACTTTTCTACTTGTTTATTTCTACTGACTTCTGATGCTCAGAAAATCCACAATTTTTTTTTTTTTAATGGAGTCTTACTACCTTTCAAAAGTATAATGGCATTTCCATGAAATTCCATGTGTCTTCAGATGCTTCCTAAGCAGCTGTTTTAGAAAGTACTGGAAAGCTCCTCAGGAAACTTTGTTACCAGCTTCTGTAAATGGACTGGGATTTTTGACCCTCCCGCGGGCAGTCTTGGGAGAGTAGAAAAGTAGATGACTTCATGTAATGTTAGTAGTCTGATGAAAGATGCTTTCAATTGCAAGCCCTGAGACCATATTTTCTAGTCCCTTGTCATTACAATGACTATGGATGGTCTTTATCACCCTTAGTATCAGCCAAGTCTAAGAATGTGTTTGCATGAGATCCCTTCAGGAGAAGGGCCTGCTGCCAGACGTGGCTCACATTTTGCTACAGCAAGACTGGCCCCTCTGTAGCTCTGACTGACTCTGACAGGGGCCCGGGTCCTGGTCATGGGCCTGGGACTTGTGGCTAAATCTTAAACAGAGAAAAGCAGATAAATACGCTTCCTTCCTTCCTTTCTTCCTTCCCATTAGATGCATTTTCATCTAGATCTTGTGAGGCAGACAAGAAACCCATCTTTGATGATCTCCAAGAAACCTTCCCTTTAGAGCCGTGTGGTGATTTCTAGGAATTTTCATCTGACTCTTCATAATGTTTGGAAAGACCCTGGGGGCTTCCAGCTGTCCTTTATCTCCCCTGTTCAGAGAAAAACACTCCGACTCTGAGTAGAGGCTGCTCTCGTTGAAGAGGTGGCACTGAGTAACCTCTCCCTGGCTCGTGTGCGTTGTCCTCCCCTCCCCGGGCAGTGCTGCTGGGGACGGCCGGAGCTCAGCCTTACTGCGCCCCAGCTGGGCTCCGGGGGAGGCTCTGCCGGAGCTCTGCGGTGGCCGCTGCGGGCCAGACGCTGAGCCAGGCACGTTCTGTGGGTCAGGAGGGCAGGTGCCCAGTCACCTGCAGGAGTGCACACGCCCCACCCTCCTCTGTTCACAGCCACCGTGCTGCAGGGCACCTCGCACTTACTGCAGGTCCGTAGGGCACAACCAGTGTCTTCAGGTCTCCTTAAACATCTGGTATAGTTAGCTCTTAAAATTAGTTTCAAATCTCTGTTTTGTATGGTACAACACAATTTTTTCTAAAATATTTTCAGTGTGTTTCTTAGGAGCAGTCACAGCAACCTCCTCATTTTCCCTTCCCTTCTTCTCCTCAAGAACTTATCTGCCAGGACTGTTTTTCCTGTCATAGCATCATAGCATGAGACTGCCCTGCCTCATTAGAGCAGTGTGCTAATGCATTTAATTATTACATATAGTTCAGTCTAGATGCAGCATCAGTTTGAAACACAGTGTCTCATGCCCTGCCTACCTGGATGAAAGCCGTTCTGGGGTGGGCACACAACTTCAGAAATGCCAAATTTCCACTCAATCCTACTAATACACATACCCTCAACATATTTTGTCCGGTGTCACACTTTCAGCAGTGGAAGTTGCTTTTATTGATGTATCCAGTTTCCAAATCTCTTTTTGCTGTTGCAGCCCTGGACAGAATTCCTGTCCCATGGCCCCAGAGTCTGCAGCTGTAAAGATGAGGCATCCACTGGCCTAGTGCTTCATCGTTCTGTATATTGGAAATCATCAAGTCTCACTGACAGTACTACTCTAGTCTTGGGTGCTCTCTTTCACTTGAAAAGGCTACAGAGTTCTTTTAGAGCAATGATTGGGGTTTTTACATAGAACTTGATCCCACGGACACAAAAATAGATTGCACAGCATCGGTCATGCCGTTGGGCTGCCTCATTACGAGTAAGTCAGCTGCTCAAGTCAGCACAAAGATGTGACAGGCAGCTGGGAACTTCCTCTTTGAGGAAGCAGAACTGCAGAACTGTCTGCTCTTAAGACTCAAAAAGTCCTCATCTCCTAATCAGAGGTAATGCTTTGTTCTTTGGCTACTTTTTACATCAGCTCTTAGAGCCAAGAAATGTTATCATGTATTTTTTAGATTGTCTTTCAAAATGCAGTCACTTGGCACATTGTCACCACAGGCCTTACTAGGCTGTGTGAATCCTTAAGATGTTTCAGTGATGCAACCACAATGTTCTATCCAGGACATTTCTTAGATCTTATTTTTGAAGAGGTGGGCCTGACCCATTTCTCACCATGTCTCATTTCCCTCCCCATATTCTTTAGTAGTCAAGTGGATCGGGTTCATACGGGCTTGAACCCAAGTGGCTTCAGAACAACTGCAAGGGCTACGTTTCTCTCCCTTATCTTCAGTCGACCTTTTCCATTCTTTCCAGAGATCACTGTTGTAAGAACTCACTAAGGCAATAAAATGTCCTTCCTCTGACCCTAGAAGGTAGAAGGTTGGTTGTTTCTTGTCTCACAGAGTTTTGCAAAGTTCTTTTCAGTACAGCAAAGAGCAAGAGGACATTGAGCCCATCTTTAAGAAGTGCAGGAAATTCCCTTGCATGTTTAAGGCCAGGGTGATTCTGCAAATGGCAGTAGCACCTTCTCTACAAGTGTCTTCAGAAACCCAAACTCTACTCTGGAATTCACTCTTTCCCAAGATGTGTTCAACACATGGTGTGTCAGGACAGCTTTGCCACTGGACACTGACTTCTTGGGTCATCAGTAAGGCTTTTGCAGCCCACCTCAGATACAGGACTGTAATTTTTTCCCTTCCCTTGAGGCTGCTTCCCAAGATCCCTACAAATTATTTTCTTGTCAATTGAAGTGCTTGTGTAGACTGTAAAGTGCATTGGAAGTGTCCTGGACATCGTTACTGCTGAAGTTTGCCTCTGCCTAGATTGTTTCTGTAGTCGAGGAAGCGCTTCAAGTCACCTGGGCCATCACACCAAGGACGGGCTTTGCCAGGCTGGCAGATGTTACATGTGTGCCTGTAGTACACTCCGTCCCGGTTTTCCCGTGGGCTCTGGCCTGTCTGTTCATGGCACATAACCAGCAATGAAGGTGGTATTTTCACTAGTTCTGTATCTTCCCTTGTTGTGGCAAGAATGATTTGACTTCTGCAGATGGCTCCCTTCCATTTTCAGTAGCCTGCCAGCCACTTCCAGTGAGCACCAGCTCCCTGCCGGGAGAGCCGAGTGTGCTAAGGGTGTGTCTGCTAATCCCAGCAATCCCTAGAGATGGGAGCTGTGGAACCTGCAGTTTGGGTTGGCTTCTGACAGAGAACATCACTGCATGGTGTATCTTGTTTTCCCTTGGCGTGGGCTTGCTTTGGGAAGCGCACTTCCAGGGTCAGTTTGACTCCCAGGCTCTCGGGCACTGCAGCAGGCAGCCAGGGCCGGCTCGGGCTGGGGCATCACCAGCACAAGTCCTGCTGTGGGCACGTCCATGCCACGGCGGCGCTGCTCTCCGCGTGCTGCTTGGGTCTCCATCCACTCTTGTGCCTCCTGAAGGCACCTGGGAACATCAGCCAAGGTAACTTGTTTATCCTCTCCTGGTCAAAGCTGGTTTGACTTCAGATTGTTAACCCCGTACTTACAATGGATTTTAATGAGCTGCTGCATCATATTTTAAAAAAATAACACAATTTAAGCTTATGGTCATTACTTACTGTATTTGCAGCAAAGGCAAACATTTTAGCATCTGTTATATCAAATAGAGAGATTTACAACTTTAGAGCTGATCCTTCTTACATTAAATGTACCCATTGGGACCTAAAGTGGTACCCAACTTTACGTATCTTGAGTCATCTCAGCTTAATAATCAGCCATATGGTTTTTTTCCTAAACCACAGTTATCTAAGCATGAGGCTGTTCACTCTGCACCCTTTGGCTTTCATTTGTCAGGGAGCAGATCCTCTGGGAGCACCCCTGCCCTGGTCGCCTCAGGGCAGGAGGGCACCTGGTTACAGCTGATGCCACCCCAGATCACCACTACAGGTATGGGACTGTGTCAGGCCTGGCCCTTACCGAGCAGAGCTGGGTGTGAGCTGAACGTGCTCCCCGGGGGCCCAGGGCGGACCGGCCCTCCCAAGCACCACCCTTGCATTGCTCTTGCCCCTGGCAGAAGCGTGCAGGTTGTGGGGGCGTTGGGCAGGTGCTGGGCAGGCGTTGGCACCTCTCAGCAGAGCTGCCCACTCTGTTGCCGCTCCGCCGAGTCCATCCCGTCCCTCGGGAAGCACCCACAGCAGGGCTGCGGGGCTGCACCCCGCAGAGGAGAAGGCAAGAGCACCCAGCTGAGATGCGTTCTCTGTGTGCAGGTTCATCTGGTCAGCACAGGAGAAATCCCAGTCCACCTGGAAATTCTTGGGACTCCAGAGCTCAGAAGAAATGATGGCACAGGGCTGTGTGCTCTTAAGGCTAAAAGTATCTCAGGGCGAGTATACAGCCTTCTTTTTCCTTCCGCCTCTCCCTGTGTGAAATGCTGGGGTTTCCACCCCAAGCCCCACATTGATGCTGACATGTGGGTGATCCCCCCAGCCCTTCCCAAGGGGGGGGAGTTTCCCTTTAGGCTTCCCCCCAGGGTGGGCGGCCTGGCAGACAGAGCCGTTGGGTAAAGGAGCCCCAGGGGTCCCGCAGTGAGTAACCCAAGGTCAGGGGTCCCAGCAGGGAGAACAGCCGGGACCCCTGGCAGGAGGGGCAGTGTCTGGGTGTGAGGTGGGTGCCCTGGGCAGAGTTCCCTGTTGGGGAAGGACCTCCCGCCTCCCTGGGACTGGGCTCCGCTCAGGTCTGGCTTTTGTAAACGTGGGCTGTGCAGAGATTCAGTGTGTGGGTTCCTTGGGCTGATGTGTTTGGCTTGTTGCCCTGGCTGTCTCCCATCCCTTCTCGGGAGACTCTATTTCACTGTTTCTTGCACCCATTGCTGGTCGTGCGGTGTCGTTGTTGGGGTCAGTGGGATTGATGTCGATTATGTATAACCTGAGTGACTGGTTTGCACCCCCAGCAATCACCCATGGACTGACCCTTTTGTGTCAGATACAATCTGGTTATTGGTTAGTCTTTATGCTGGCTGTGGCCTTTATGCTAGGCCTGGTAATTGGCAAAACACTGTGTCGTGTTGCAAACTTGAAGATTAAAGCCTTTTCTACTGAGGACATAAATTTGGCAGAACAGCAAGGGGGTGTTATGGCTTATGGTTTTTGGAGTCATGGAGTAACTGTTCTCATGGGCTTTCTAGTCCATCATGCCTACCTGACCCAAGCTGTTGCCTCCAGTCTGGTGGTTTCTTTGTTAGGAATTTCAGGACTTAAGCTGTTCAAATCACTGTTTTCTACTAGCAGAGACATACAGCTCTTTCCTGATTACGGGAAAACAGAATTACAATGTTAACTAGAATTACCAGAGTCTTGTAATGAAAGCAGTTTTCTCTTGCCATGTGTAAAATTACAGTTACCAACATGGAAACCTTCCTCAGTCATACTTTCAGTCATCCAGAGGTCTCTCCTCTGGTGGGTCACTGTGAATAACTTCTCCAAAGTCAAACCTCTGTCTTGAATTACTATGTAAAACACACAATGATTGTGTAGTTCCTATGGAAATCCACCATTTTCTGGATTTCAGGACTCTGTGGTGGAGCCATATTTAGCTCCTTCGGAGATCAGGAGGGAGCTGTAGAACTGTAGAGCTTACTGAAGCCGTGCATTCTTTACCTTAAAAAAATCCTTTAATCTGATGAGAGTTTTCTGGCAAAAGATTTTCTTTTTTCTTGAAAAAAGTTTTGTGGTAAGACTCTGGTTTTCTGGAAGGATCTTCAGAAGAGAGAGACAATGTAGTCTGGTTAGAGCATTCATTTGAAATGTGAGGAGATTATACTGAGGACCCTTTCATGGGGATTTGCCAACCATCTTCAAGGGAAATGTTGGGCTGTAAAGTCAGACTAACTGATGAAGGCGCTCTACCCTTGGGGCCAGTGTTGGTAACCGATAGCCGGGTAGGGCCTTGGTATTCTTCAGTTTCAATAAACCTAAAGGACTAGAAAACAGGACCTGGGTTTCTAACGTGGCATGTAATGCCCCAACTGCCAAGCCACTGGAATAAAGAGCATTAGGAGCTCTGGTTTTCCATTAGAAAATTTCCAGAAGTCTAAGCTTGTTTTATTCCAGTGTGAATTAAGAATGGATTCTGCAGACTTCATTTCTGGTTCTCTTTCAAAATAGAATGAGTGTCCAGGTGAACCTACTCCCAGTGTTCTGTCTCAAAGAGCAGGGAGATGGACAAGCTGGTGTTTGTTTTCAAGTGTTCTTCTAAAGCAATTAACTTCGATCATGGTTACAGCCTACCAAGGGTCACTTTAAGCCAAGAGCACCTTTTCGGCATGCACTTCAGTTCCTAGCTTTGTTGTACTACCTTCTAGGACTCTTTCAGATTACTTAAAATATGTCTTTATTTCTCTGAATGGCTTTTATCTGACTTAGAAATTCTCACTGCCAGAAAGCCGAGTGTGCTGCTCTGTATGCATCACAATCTTTGTGTGCTTTAATCAGTGAAGTATTTAAAACATTATTAGCAGGCATATTGCCAGGAGGATCCCTAACCCGGTTACTAGCTGTGAAACCAAGACCTCACTTTAACTCTGCCAGTTCAGCTTTGCTATATGAAATCATAGAAAGCAGGGGGAAGGAATCCCTGCGGTCATTCATGCATTCTCTCTCTCTCAAGGGCAGATCCTTTCATCTCGAGTTACCGTCACTTTTATTCACTGAGTTTGTGAATGGTGTGCTATTTCCTCTAAAAATCCCTTTTCTTCGTT
This sequence comes from Athene cunicularia, assembly GCF_003259725.1. NCBI lineage: Eukaryota > Metazoa > Chordata > Aves > Strigiformes > Strigidae > Athene > Athene cunicularia. Next base: position 28,706,860 of record NW_020799092.1, read on the forward strand.
TCTTTGCTGATGATAAAGACTCCGACCGTATCCAGAATTCCTACCAGTACTTTCCATTGTTTTTCTTTTCCATTTAAAATGAAAGGATTTCTCCAAGGTCAGGAGATAATGCTCCTTCCCAGTGCTCAGAGGATTTCATTTTTTCTTAAATTCAGCTTCTCTACTTAGAAAAAGCAACAGAGTCACAAGTGATCGTGCTGGTTTTTGGGGACCAGACTGGCCTCATCCTGTGCTTATCAAACACCTGATCCCGTCTGTCAGGTGACGTTCCCCAAACAGGCAGTGTTCTCTGAAGAGGAATCCAACTTTTCTGGAAGGAGAGCTGTGGGATTCGTGATTTGGTGCAAGATTCACCAGGTTGTTTCTTCACACATTCCGTATGTGGCAGTGCAGAATTCTCATCCTATTTTCATGCAAATAAAATTCTACCAATCATGAAATTGCACGGAAATGAGGAGACAAGCATAACGGCATGAAGAATTCCACATCCTGAAAGTTACCCTTTCTGTCTCACCTTTTTCATTCCCTGAACATGAAGCTCTTTCAGTTTCCCTTCCTCTGTTCACAGCTGTTTGTTTCTTTCATTATACTCCTCTGAATGCTCTTTCTCCATCCTTTCAGCACCACAGAGCATCATTTGCATGAGAATAGCATAGATCTCACTTAACTAGGAATTCAAATATTTCAGTTGTGTGTTTAGTTTCTCCTTGGGCTTGTCCTTTGGGTCCCCCCTGTACCCTGATCTCATGCCATATACCACATGTACTGCCACTCGCAGGAAAATTGTTTTTAGGGATGGCAGCAGCATTCTGATCATCTGTTCTGTCTCATTCCTTCCTTACTCGTACTGCAGATTCCCCCTTACTTAAAGGCAAGCTCATCTGCATCATCAACAGAGTAGTACAAAAAAACCCAAAAAATGCCTTTCCTGAGTTAAGTTTTTAATCTCTTCCAAGTTTCAGGCTTTCAGAATTTGTGTATTTTGGGTGGGATTTTGAGTGGGTTTTTACCCAGTTAGTCGCCATCAGTCACAGCTACGAGCTCACCTGCATGCAGTTGTGATGCCACCAATGATTCGTTATTCCTGTAAGATTCTACCCTGTGACACAGAGGTTCAGAGGAGGAGCTGTGCCAGCCCCAGGGCAGCGGGATTGAGAAGGGGCCGTGCCCCGGGGCTGTACCCCGGGCAGCTGGTGCCGCCATCCCAGGGCGAGGGAACCGCCGAGGTCCCGGCGGCCGCCGCTGAGCCAGCCTGAGCGAGGAGCCGCCCCGCGCCGAGGGGGGCGATTAGGCCACAGCTGGTGCACAGTTTGATTCCAGATACTTTTTGCATTAAACTGAGTTAGTTCGACATTCTTTAAGGTGGGGGAGCCAACACCACTCAGCTGAGCAGGATCTGGCCCTCCCACAGAACTGCTCTAATTCCTTTGCACCATCACCGTTTCCTGACTGTAACTTCGTAGTAGCTGGCACAGTGGAGTCCTGGTGTTGGTTCTTACCAGGGCTCCAAAATGCTACAGAGATGCAAGGAGTCATTACAGATGATGGCAACTAATGATTTAAGATTAGGCCTTCTCAGAATAAAAACAATTATGAGTATGTACTTTTTTCCTCCTCTTAAAAGAATCACCCAATTCCTGGCAGTTTCTTTGAAATCTTACTTAAAAAAAAAATCCAGTTTAAATTAGAGATAGTGCACACACAATATTGGTGAATCCTATCTAGGACTGGTTCTGCAGTTTCATTTCTGCTGACATGTGCTGTAAAATCTGTTGGGAATAGGGGCAGGACATAAAATAAATGAGGAGAGATTGGCAACTTGGCACAGCTAGCAAGGTGATGAACATTAATGGTGTTTTTCAGTTTCTCAGTGTTCATACTTACGGAGTGCCAGATACTTGCCTTGCTTTCACGGATATCCTTAATCTTTCTTCACTTGTTCAAATATGTTTTCCTGTCTTGTACACATAGCCCAGAGAGTCAGGTTGTGTATTGCTGTGAATTAAACACAGATAAGTGAACCCATTTTTCTGTGTTTAGGATAGGTAAACAGGTTATCTCTTGGTTCAGACGCAGTAGCAGTTTACAGCACATCTGCTGAGGAGCAGAGACTGGTGGTGGTTTAACCCTTCTGCCACTCCAGTTCCCAGGCAATATTCCTTCCCAGGCGCCTCATTAGGAAAAAGTGGCCGGAGGGACTCCAGGTATCTCACAGGTGCCCTGGCTAAACCAGGGAGTGCTCTGCAGCCGCCATTCCGCTTGCAGCCCGCAGCCTTCGTTACATCAGCATCAGCTTGTTCCCGTGTCTGATCGCCCTCCTCCTTGCAGAGGTGCCCTACCCTCCTCTCGCCCCGTGCCCAGGATGCAGCAGCCCAGGTCAGCCCGCTCGCAGGCAGGTACCAGCGACTGCGGATGGGCAGCTGGGCTCGTAGGCAGTGCTTGGACAAGCCAAGTTAGAGTCAACATCTTTTCCTGAGGGCTCTTCGTGACTGGCTCAGCCTTCTCCTCTGGTGGGCAGGATCACACCTCGCGGTCCAAAGAGGGTGCTTGTCTCCTCCCGAGATGCGTTTCTTGCCAGCCACTCAAAGGAGCTGCTTTTGGTTTAAGTCTCCTTAAGAAACGTGGTTGATCGCTTTGTTACTTGTCCCTTTCAGTCCTTACACCCATGTACAGCATCTTTAAGTTTTTAATCTTTTTAAGAGAATAATTTGAAAATTTCCTTAAGCCAATTTTTATCACACTGAACAGTCTATCGGATGTTTTCAGACTGACTGAGACTGGCAAAGCAGAGCTCTGCATACAGGTGTGGCTATATACACACGTTCCAGAGCTGATGGGATTAATTTTTTAAGTAGAACATAATTAAAGCCAATCCAAAATGACTGACCTTGCTTAAAACAATACAGACACCAACTTGTCTGTCATAAAACACTTTTTCATATTAATTCTGTTGCATACTATGCTAATCTAAAGAAATTTAAGAGTGGATAGAAAAGATTAAATTCTCTTGTTCCTGTAAAAAATTACATTTAGAGAGGAATAAATATTATCAGGGCTAAAAGTAAATGAAGAGTGGGGAGTGTCAAGTCTTGCTTTTAATTTCAGTACTATGGGTAGTAATTTCCATACTATTGGTAGGAATAAAACCAGTGCTATTTTACATCTATAGAGCATGTGTGCCGATGAATTTCAGAAGCTCTTATGTGTATAGGAAGTTCTGCCTTGGTTTTCAATGAGACCAGTGTTTCTTGTGAACTCCAGTGCACGTAGTTTGCCGAAGGTGACACGGCAGCTTATGGGAAGCTAGGGAAGAAATTTAGGTCCCTACTTCCATGCTTCAGCTTTCCAAACATGAGGATTTCCTGTTGGAAATACCATAGAATCACAGAATGTCTCGAGTTGGAAGGGCCCACGGGGATCATCAAGTCCCACTCCCTGCCCCTCGCAGCACCACCTGACACTAATCCCTGTGGCTGAGACGTCGTCCAGGTGCTCCTTCCACGCTGACAGGCCTGGTGCCATCACTGCTTCCCTGGGCGCCTCTTCCAGTGACTGACCACCCTCGCAGTGAAAAACCTTTTCCTAACGTCCAGCCTGAACTTCCCCTGGCACAGCCTCATTCCATTTCCTCGTGTCCCACTGCTGGTCCCCAGAGAGAGACCAGCACCCCCTGCTCTGCTGCCCCAAGGAGGCAGTTGTAGACTGCCGTGAGGTTGCCCCTCACCCTTCTCCAGGCTGAACAAGCCGAGTGACCTCAACCACTCCTTGTAAGTCTTGCCCTCAAGACCTTTCACCACTTGGTCATTCTCCTCAGGACACACGGATAGCTTGGTGCCCAAAGCTGCACACCGTGCTCGAGGTGGGGCCACGCCGGTGCCACAGTGGGACAGTCACCTCCCCTTGCCTTGCTGTGCTGCCATGCTTCCGTGGCCCTTCTGGCTGCCAGGGCGCACTGCTGACTCCTCTTCAACTTGCCGTCAAACCCAGCCCCCCAGATCTCTTTCCATGGGGTTGCTTTCCATCCTCTTGTCCCCCAGTTTGTACATATAAGCAGGCTTAGCCCATCCCAGGTGCACAGTGGGGCATGTGCTTTTGTTAAATTTCATACAGCTGGCGATTGCCCGGCTCTCTGGTCTATCCAGATCTCCCTGTAAGGCCTCTCTGCCCTTGAGGGAGTCCACAGCTCCTGCCCGTTGAGTATCATTGGTGATACTACATGTACCAGATACCTGTCAGTGATCTGAATGTCTCAGAGTCCAAAGAGACCTTGAGTTTAAGATACTGCATAGATATGAACTGTGACCTTGAATCTGACATGCTTCTTCCTGTGTTCATGGGGTTTCCCTTCTCCTTCTTCTCTGCCAGTATTCTTTGTCAGAAATAAAGTGAAAGCTTCTGTAAACTATGTGAATGTTTCATGGAATCACTGACTCGGGTAAGTTGGAAGGGAACTCTGGAGGTCATTTATCCAGCCTCCTGCTCAAAGCCAGGGCCACTCTACCAGGGCGCTCAGGGCTGTGTCCAGTTGAGTTTTGAGCATCTCCAGGGGTGTAGATTCCACAGCCTCCTTGCTAACCCGTTCCTGCGTTTGGCCACTGTCATGCTGAAAATTTTTTATGTTGTATCAAGCTGGAATTTCCCATATTCCAGCTTCTGTTTGTTGCCCCTTGTCTGTCCACTGTGCACTTCCAAGAAAAGCCTTCTTCCACCTTCTTTATACTGTCCTATTAGTTAGCTGCCGACAGAATAAGATCTCCTCTGAGCTTCTGAGATTCTCAGCCTCATCAGGGGCTCCAGCCCCCTGAATATGATCTCAGTAGACCTCTGCTGAATTTGCTGTAGTATGTCCATGTCTTTCTTGTGCTGGGGTGCAAAAACAGTGGAAAAAACAGTGGAAAACGGTCTATCGGATCAGTATCACCGTGAAGATCTGATCCAGGTTTGGAGTATCTGTTCTTCCCCTTCCATATAGGCATAGTTCCTCCAGCATGATCGCATGGAAATACGTAATTGGCTTCTGCTCTTTATTTGAGACCTAAAACTTGTATTTGCATTTCAAATATATGCTAAGATTTGGTAGTGGTGGGGTGAAGAATGAGTTGAAGTCATTTCTAACAGGAAGGCAGGTGGTGACACACGTTGGTTGAGGGTGTGGGTAGGCCTCAGCTATTCTATTTGGCATAGTTTGTAATCCTCCTTTCCCACATTCTGTGAGCCACATTCGCTTTCCTTTACCAACGTTTTCTCACGACCTTGAGTTTAAGGAATTTCATCAATACATCTCTCCAATTATCCAAAGTGTTAGAGGTACTGTCAGACGTCTGCCTGCTCACTTGGATCTTCATTCTGTTAGAGGTCGTTGTGTATTAAAGTCAGAGTCACCAGGAAGGTTGAAGGGTATTTATCCTTTTTGGTTTGTTCTACTAAATCTCTGTGAAAATAAGAAAAGCTGGCTTGATTCCCTCTATTTATACACAGAAATAACTCTTGCTCACTGAATGACCCTTACCCTATAGATCCAGTCATCCATGCCATGGGAAAAAAAATTGTTGTGTCTATTCATTTTCACTGGATGTCATCCAGAAAGCAAAAATATTGCTGCTTATGTTCATCTCGTGTTGATGAACTGCAATAAAGGACTCTTCACACGCCAGAGTTAATCTGCTGATGTAAGATTTAGTGCTCTTCCCAGTGCCATGCCAAACGTACATCTTCAGCACTTTTTCCTGGATTTTAACCTTAACTCTTTACTCCTGGCAAATCATCCTCCCATTAAACTGTACCCAAGTAAAAAGTTTTAAATGACCTGAAACATTTTCCCTTCTCTGAAACAAAATCACTTGATCTGTTGGGCTGTGAGGACCCAGACACGCATTCACATACAGATGGAAACGCAGCACCGTCACTGACAGAAGAATTCTTCAAGCAGCAGTGTCAGCCTCTGATTCTATGAACAGCCCTTCCCAGGGGAGCGAATGAAAATCAGAACGGTATTACTTAAGCAGCTAACTTGTCCTACAGGTCATGCCTGAGATGAGCAAGAACTCCATCTGAAAAGGAGTTGCAGACTCAGCTCCATTTTCAGAGAGCTGTCCCATCCATTTGCTAGCTGTGCTTGCTGGCAGTTCTAGGCAGATCCATTTGTATACTGATGGCTTTCTCTACATTATGATGTTACATAGCACACATGGCATAAACCCCCTAAAATCTATCTGGTAGAGCGTGCGGGAGTGGGGACGGACAGCGGAGTCCTGTCCCGTGCTGTGAATGCACGTGTGCCCCAGGCCCTCGCTTTCAGGTTGTTCAGAAGTGCCAGCAGCGTATTTCACAGCTGATGTAGAGGTCTGTGCCTGCGCAAAAGGAAGAAAAAACAACAGTTACACTTTTATTTTGAAGCAGTGAAGTCCCTCCAAAAGGCCAGTCTAAGTTCACCTTGAGGGCATTAGTAGAGGCTACTTTAAAATAAGAATCTTTTAGTACTAGTCAATTGGAAGATAAAGCCCTTTCTGTTCTGTGTAAATAATTTTTGATCAGTGTACTGTTCTGAGGCAATTCCCGATTAGCATAGCCTAGAGCTTATTGTCAGACCCTGTCCACAGGGTACAATTGTGCCACAGACTGTGAATATGCAGCACTAGGAGTCTGTAAATCTGAGTAAGTAATGACAAAGCCTCTTTAGGGAAAGCCAGAATGAGGTGAGCTGAGCAGAATAATGGCAGTCTTGGGGGGCAGGGGGGGGGTGTGTGTAATTTAATCAAAGCCAGAGCAACTGAAAAAGATACTATTAAAGGGACTTGCTCTCTGAAGTAAATACTTTTCAGATAAACGCATAGTTCAAACTGACGGGGTGAATTGGCATCCTTACATCCTCTCTACTCTCTGGATCAAAGTGAAGTTAATCATTTCTCTTGCCTTTTATCTGTTTTCTGGATGTGTGTGTGGGTATGTGTGCGTGTGTCCGGTGTGCGCATGTGCACACACGAGTAACAGAAAAGAATGGCAACGAGGGAGGGGTTTTTGCTTTTTCTGTAATGAAGTTGAAGATTTTTTTCTTAACGTAGCGGTACCTCGCAGTCATTGCCCACTGTTGTAAAAGCTCAGAAGTATTGCAGCTTTCTCTTGCCTGTGTTTGCCCAGCCACCCTTCTACATACTACAAGCACTGGGAAATTTCAATGACACAGCTTGGAATGGGTTCAGTGACCTCAATTATGCCCTCCCACCCACTCCAAACTCCTTTCAATTTGCAAAAAGCTTTAAGTGGACAAAACCCAGATGCCTTTTGCTTGTAGTTCAGTAAGAACAGATTGGGCATGTAGATTCTTGTCAAAGTGATATATGTAGTTCATTTTCCATTAACTCTTTCTTAACTAAGGATTTTAAATTCTCAGTTCCAAGTCTAGCACTCTGCTTTGCTTTCTGCTGCTTTTTAAAGTTCATTATGCCTACAGCATCATTTAAAAAAATGAACCTTAAAAAGCCTCGGATGGACATTGACTGATACGAAACAGACTGAATGTTTGGTTCTGCTTTTAAAGGCAATCACTTTTTTTTCTTTTTAAACTTGTTTCATATGTAATAACCCATCCTGTTGTCTAAGGCAGTTCAAAAGCACTAACTAAATATAATAAATAAAAAGACCAGTTTGGGGGGAGAAAGAAATCACGGCTTGTGGAAATGATTTACCAGTCCAAACCAGTACGTGGGCCCTGAGGACCCTGAAAGCTGCAGCGGGCTTGCCTAACCTAGATTGCTTTGTAACGTTGGGATGCTGCCCCGAGGAGTCGGTGCCTCTCCCCTCCCCCAGAACATTTCATTACACTCCCTTTCTCCCTCTCTCTGTCTCTCTTTCTCTCTCATCCTGCAGAAACATGTGCTGTCAATAACGGAGGCTGTGACCGGACTTGCAAGGACACGGCGACAGGGGTCCGCTGCAGTTGCCCTGTTGGATTTACCCTGCAGCCTGATGGGAAAACGTGCAAAGGTCAGCTTCTGTTTGCTTTGCCATGCATCATTTGCCTTCAGCAGCTCCACTACAAGATGTAAATAGTCGGTTATTTAATCAATACTTTTAAGTTAAGGCAATACTGGCACAGTGATTGCAACTGAGTTCATTAGCTTTCTGCTGCCCTAATTTTTCCGTATTTACCTATTTCAGTCATTTTTCTCTTTATTTATTAGAGGGTTTTATTACTGCAAAGCAATGAGATACAGAGGTCAAACTGTTTCAGACTGACCGGAGATTTAAGGAAGAGCTCTGGGCTGCGGAAAGCCTTCCGTTTCAAAGGACAGCCTGGTACCCCGTAACACTCCAGCCATCCAGTGGTACCTGAATTTGTCCATTCAAAAAGCGAGTTAAAGTTCTCCAGCAGTACTGTGTTACCTGCAGATAATCAACTGGTTATCACTAAGTGAAGCCAAGCAAAAGAGGCAGAAATATTGCTCAAAAACCCCCAGACAATTGTCCACTTCTGCCCTTCAAAACAAAAGGAGCCAGCTGCAAGGGGAACCAAACCAACGTTTACCAGTGCTCAGGTCTGAGCCATGAGCTAAGCCTGACCCCTGTTCCAAAGGCAGCACAAGAACCGGGGTGTTTTGTCCTTCATTAGCGTGTTAAAACTGAGGTCAGGGGAAGGGAGAAGAGAAAAGAGCATCTGATACCGCTGTCGGCATCTGTTCTCAGTTAAGGGGACAGGGACAGTTCTCGCGTTCCCCTGCAGAGCCCCAGCGGCCCCACGCAGGCCAGGAGCTGGGTGGTGTGAGTGGGACCAGCCCCTCCATCGGCCGTTGTCCCCTCTCCCCGCGGGCTTCTCGGGAGCTCCTTGCAAGAGCCTCGGTGGTGCCCAGCCAGGAGGACACTGCGTGTGCTCTTGTCACAGGGAATGCTTTTTTTATCACTCGGTGACTTAGCATGAGCTGACCTAACTTGCTAAGAAACTGTTGGGACTTTTTTCCTTCAAAGTAACCAGAAATGTCAGAATATCTTCAGTCCAGGGCTTGATGTTACTTAAAATAGTAAAACCCACAAAAATAAACAGAAAATGTGTGGTTTCCTCTTGCTTCAGGCTGAAAAATCCCAGTGCTTGGGCATGATCCTGTTAGTATTTATAGAAATAACAGTCCATTTGCCTGTTTATTTGAAAATAAAACATTTAAACTGCCATTGCACACAATGTTAATAGTTAAGGGTGAGCACACATCAAAAATCAGTCGGTTTAGTTCAAGCCACATAAAAATAAATCTTCATTTTTACAGGCAGACTAGCTAAGCCATAGCAGAGCAGTAACAGTGACTCCACCGAGAGCTTAAAAAGGAGGCATTTTAGTACCATAACATACACCTAGACTGGATCATAATGTTTATTATTGAAACTGCATCATGAAAAAAAATGATTAATTCTAAATTTAGAAGTTTGGCCATAGAACTAATACGAAACAATATTTATATAATAATCAAGTCTATTATTAGTGTTACAGACAAAATGAAATATTCAACTGATCCTCAAACCAAATACCCTAACTCTTTTCCCCTTTTTTATGAGAAGAAAATATAAGAAACAGAACCTGTATTTTTATGATGCTGCAGATTCTTTCTTCTTTCTTAAAATAAGGAGCAACTGGAAATTAACTGACATGGTTTAACCAACCAACCAGGCCATTTATTTTTAACCTTTATTTACTTTAGGAAACACTCTTCATCATAAGATGGTAAAATATGTGTTTTGCATTTATCTGTAATTAATAATATTTATCTGGTGTATTGCGCTGAGATTTCTGGGCTAGATTCTGCTTCCCTGAGGCTACAGTAACTTCCTAGTTAAGCCTGTACACAAAGGGTCCTGCACTTAAACTGCCCGGTGGAGCTTCTCCCACAGCTTTGGCAGGCAGCTCTCGCTCGAGACGCCTCTCTGGGGTTTACATCTGCTGGGTGCAAAAGTGGGGGTTGTGGTGGGGCTCCTCTTGCTTACAGGTCACGCCTGGAGAAGGCTGAGGTGGGGGGATGCCGTGTGCATGTTCCTACCTGTGAGCTCTGTCCAAGTGAAAGAGAAGCGTGATCAGCTCAAGCGCTCTCCTGTGGTTGCTCTCCTGTGGTTGCTCTCCTGTCGTTGCTCTCCTGTCGTTGCTCTCCTGTCGTTGCTCTCCTGGTTGCTCTCCCTGGCTGGACTGGCCCACGATTTCTCCTGCGGGCGGTTCCTTGTCCCCTCCAGCTGGAGCCGTACGCCGGCGCCGTCAGCACGGTGGGTTACCAGGGGTGCCCGGTAGAGCGTCCTCGGGGGCCGGGCAGCCGTCACACCCTGGATTCCCGGAGCAGAGCAGGGCTCAAGTCCATGGAGTCTCACAGCATCGCCAAGGGAGGTCTTTCACTGCAGCTTCTTAAGAGAGGTTCTGTTTCTAACCATGGGAGAGGGATATGCCAGTATCTATTAAAGGAAAGCAGAGAGAAAAATGAAATGAAGAGAAGCTGAGAGAAGTTGGAGGGATAATTAATATATTAACCCAAAAATGCAATTGTGGGTTGAGCAAAATGATTAATATATTTTGGTTGAATTTAGCAAATAATGCTGACCAAAAATAATGTTTTTATTGGAAGGTGTATGGTTTTTCAGTCCCATTTTGGCATCTTCCTCGCTAAGACATTTTACATAGTGCAGCTACTATTTGGAATGATGTAGTTGCTTAGAGTCAGGAGGCTTAAATAAGACTCAAAGAAGCATCTGAACTTTTGAGTACTCCAAGGTGGACACTGTGTAACTTATTAATCTGTAATTCTACCTCACTCCTAGGTGATTTCCTCAATAGTGTGCTTTTACCATACTGGTATTTTACAGAAATCTGTTGCCACTTTTCTCCCATATTTTGCACAAGGAAATTGGGTAAATTAAATAACATTTTTATTTTAAAATTAATGAAATAAATAAAAATATTAGTTTTCTAAATAGCAAAAATTCCTAGATGGTTCTGTTCAAAAATCAGGACTAGTCTGGTTTAGGCATTGTATAGACATATAATGGGAAAAACAGTTTACTGTCCAAAATGTTCACAGGTTTTTGTTTAGTAGTTTGGAATTTCATTAACTGTTTACTAGAAAAAAGGCAAGTATACATGCAAAAGGAAAGGCAATTTTTTAAGAAAGAGTATATGCAAACATGCTTAATTTGCCAAAAGATGGCAAATAAACCCTATTAAATGTAACTAGCTACACTTTGTTTGCAGTATCATATTTAATATTCTGTAGTTCTGTTGTAAAAGCTGGGCTGGATTCAGATCACCGAGTACAGAACTGAGCCAGGATCTGGCCCTTTCCCAACGCATCAGGGAATGGAGGGCACAGGAAAGCGATTTCCAAGCGGTACAAGGGACCTACCTGCAGGAGTTTTGCCCGTGGCCTCTTTCATGGGCTCCGTGGGAAATGACAGTTCACTGTACCCCGAAGAACCAAGCTCCCCGTGTTAAGGCAGAGTGCAGTCTGGCTTACATCAAATGTGGACAAAATAGGGAAAAAAAGTTGTTGTGGATAAGGTTTTAGTGTGGAATGTGGCCAGTAGGAAGGCTACCGTGGCAGAAGGTTGTTTTGGTTTCTGGAAGCTGAACAAATTCTGTTTGATCTCTGATATTTTTCCCTTACGTATGTTACTTACCTGATCTCATAGCGAAATCAGAGCAGAAGTGCTGTCTGTGGTCTAGATAGAGGCACCTCCAGATGCATTACTGGTGGCTGGGGTAAAACGTCATTAACCTCTTGCTGTTCTTTAAAAGTCAGTCTCAAACTCAAGCCTTCTCAGCTGGGTTGGCACACAACGGCGAATGCTCCTTGCTTCCCTTCAGCTTTCCCACCAACTTGGCTCTTAATAAGCCAAAGCCCAGGGGCTTTATGTCAGCTAAGAGACGAGACACATCCCAGGCAGAAAGAGTTCCATATTCTCCCTCTAATTAATGCTATTTAATTTCTCCTGCCGTTGTAACTGGGTGATCCCAGCTTGATGCTGAGATCACTACATGCTGTCAGTTGTGCTACACACGACAGGGCAGTGTAGTTCCTCTCCTCAAATGCCCACCGAGTCCTCCCACACAGCAGCTGAAGCAGACCCCGAGGGAGCCGGAGGATTACAAGACACAGTGGCCCAGGGTGCTCATTGTTCATTGCCTCCTACCCACTTTTTAATATCCCCTGTATTGTGCTTATCAAGGGTGGTGTGGTCCCTGGCTGCCTTGCTGCTTGGTTTCTGTGCCTCCTTCCCGCTGAGTGCCCTCTCGTGCAGCCAGCTCCATCTGCCCGCGGCGAGAAGATTCATCACTTGAGCGTTTTAATTATATTAAATACAAATTACGTAGCTGATAAAGCAAGAGACTTATTTGCAAAAAAGCTTGTGGGATTCAGAAGGAGTGAAGTCAGACTAGATTAAATTTAGCAGAGCTTCTGAAGGTTGTGTAAATCCAGCTGCCAGAGTGGATCCAACGCTCCAGGGCTGGTGTGCCCAGGGCGGCTGAGCCCGGGGAAGGGCCCGCCAAGGCTGTGGGGGCACCTGAGGGACGGGGGCTTGCTCGGGGGCTCTCCAGGGGTGGGTTAGAGCAGGGGGAATGGCCACAGGCCCCGGCACTGGAAAACGTGGGATGTGCTCCCTCGCTGCCGCAGGGGTGGGAGGAGAGCGTGCCCCCAGCACCCCGCGGTGCCGCAGCTCCCCGGGGCACAGGATCGGCACGGGGTGCACCCGCTGCACCCCCCGGACCAGAGGCCGGATTTGCGAGCAGGAGAGGGAAGCATCACGGGGTGTCTCGGGGTTATGGAGCAAAGCCACATCTCCGATACGGCTTTTCCATAAACCTCTGTAAAGGGCCCCCTCACCCGCCAGCGCCCCGGGGGTGTTTGTAACAGCAGGTGTATTGTTCTTTCAGCCCGGTTTCTGTTCTGCTTTCGGGGGGAGCTTCGCAGTGGGATCTGGGGGAGGTGGATTCCCTCTGGGCTACAGTGCAGAGCTTTTAGTAGCAATATGGTGTTTGCTGGTAGTCTGCCACCAGCTGTGGCTGAAGGCAGCAGCAGTCATTCATGTGCCCGAGTAGATCTTTGCCAAGCTCAGGTGACCCCGTGGACGTGGATTTAGGAGACAGACAGGTCTCTGCACATCTCCACCCTGAGATGGGGTGTTCTAGTTACCGTGCAACACCGAGTAAGCCCTACTCAGCCCTCTGGCATATTGTTTAACCGGGGCAGTGTTACGCTGGGGTTATGTGACTGGATGCTGTTTAGGCAAACATTTCTCCTTCCTGCTGTCTCATTGTCATGGTTACCCAGCAATGGGGTGTGCTCTTGAACAGGCCCCCATCCTTTTGCATTCAGATGCAGCAAAGAAATGTGGCACTTACATGCTTAAATACTTGACTGTGCTGCAGTGGGAGCCGCAGAAATGCCTTCGTGTTGAACGGTTTGTCCAACAGCCCCGCTGATCGTTAAGCAATCGAGAAAAGAAGAGCAGGAGCACAGAGACTAGTGAACAGCCTCAGTCAACAAACTGAATCAAAGTTTATTGACATAAAAGGCAATTTTTGCATTGGCTTTATTAGGGAATTTCTCTTTTTCATCTTTTATAATTGCAGCCTATTACAGCAGGAAAATTCTTTTAAAATTGGTTTTGGGTACAGAAATTTAAACCCTGCAAGTAAATTAAATTTTGAAAATGGGATTGTTTCTGTGAGGAAGGAGTTACAGAACGAGTTTCAGTGAAGCAAAATGTCATGTTTTGTTAAATATGAACTGAAAGGTTTCATTAAATTAAATGTTTAGAATTAACGCTTGACATCACTTTGGGACGAGAAAATGACTCAGATGTTGAAGGCTTTCCTCTCTTTTCATTCAGAACACACTAACACTGAGTGAAAAGCTCACAATGAACAGTTTAGCTGGCCAATTTGGCTTCATTTCCTGGCTACAGAATATCTGTGAACAGTTATGATTTTGTCCATCATTCCATTAGTCAAAATTACTTAAAATTTGGTTTAGGTTTTTTCTCTAAATTGGATTAAATTGACTAAAGCTTTCAGATTCCATCTTGTCAGTCCCAATCAATCCATATAAAACTGAAAACGTTTCCTCTTTTTTTTTAGAAAGGAACACCAGAAGGAGTTGCAGGTTATTTTTATTGCTTATTATTAGTAAGGTGCAGTTGTTAATTTGGTCCATCACCTATTAGCTTGCTTGAGTTCTGAGGCTGTGACTGATTGGATAAGTCTGAGGGGTACCTGTTTTCACGGACTGCCTTAAAAGGGGAAGTTTTCTCAGTAGGAGTAATCACCTGTGATGAATCCAGGTTCTCTTTGGTTAATATCTCTGATGAATTTGACATTTTTTTACATGCCAGTAAAAGTTTGACAGTAAAATATACCCCTGTGCAAGATAACCTCTGTAAAATATGTGCAGGAGTCCAGTTTACAGCAAGGCAGATAGAACTGTAGTGGCACCCATGACCACGTTTTTCACATCATGTAAATGTCTCAGCGCCTTTAGAATCAGCTCTGTAGGTTTGGAGCAGATCTTCTCCACCAAGAGGCGAATGCAGGACAGCATAAATTAATTTCTGTGAATGAAATTTTTTTTTTCTTTTTTTGGTTTGGGCACTGTTCTGTTTTTCTTCCTTAGCTATAAAGAGACATCCTTGAAAGTGCTCACCCAAATACAAGGTTTTCTGAGTTAGATTGCCACAGAAAATTCTTGGGCTTCTGTTCAAGTGAGACCATCGTTTTACCAGAGGTATACATAACTTTTTCATAAATGCACAGGAAGCATTAGGGAAGACATCACTAAAGTAGCATGCTGAACGGTAACCTGAGTTCCCTGCTAAAGCCACAGCGTTTAGGTATTTAGCTTCTGCACAACTTCAAGGAACGCACTGCGTTAGAATCACCAAGATGCTGTGCCGTAAAGCTGTAATTGTGGTCCCTGCTGAATTCATTCACATACATCAGCATTTTAAATGAAAAGGAATGTAAATGATCTCTTCTAGAGTTTAAACTTCTCGAGGTTGCTCACAGGGGCAAACTGCTCATAGCAGCCTGACTGCTCCTTGAGATCTGCAGCCTTCTGTGCCTCTGCCGTCCGCAGCCCCTCCCTGGGATACTCCTCACAGCAGAAGGAGTGCTGGTGCCTGGTGGTGCTGTCAGGGGGTGTTGTACTGGCACCCAGGGCAGGTCCTGGGACATATAAAAAGAGCTTTTTCCAGCTCACCTTTCTCTAGCAGCATGAAGATTTTAACACGTGTGAAGAGGTCACTTTAGCTTCCCCCACATTAGACAGGTACGTGTTCTGACCCATTAGCATTTTCCAGTGCTCTCAAAAAAAAAAAAGGGTAAAACCAGACACGCAAACAGTGTGAAGGAATAGGCTCAAATGAAGCAGGTTCCTAGCAGTCCTCACCTCCCCTGCAGGCAGAGTGCTGTGGTACCAGCAAATGGCAGTGGAAATGTCGGTCACCGGTTGCAAGCAGCAGTGATGTCTGGCAAAGCCAGAAAGGGCAGAGACCTGCCTGCATTATTCCCTTTTCTTTTGATTACATTTCCCTTGATAACTGCGGCACCTGAAATGGCCGTTTACTTCCATGTCACATCTTTAAGAGAATTTAGGTAGTTAATGGAGCAGTTGTACTCTTATTCCTGGTTCATACCATCGCTGCTTGATGCCGGAGTCCTCTGGTGCAGAGCACATTACAGTCTGCTAACGTTCTGCTGAGAAGTGCCTTGTATTCACCGTTTGGTTTGGAAAGTAGCATATGGAAACAGTCCCTTAGCCTTGCTCTCGGCCAGGGCACGGGATGGTGAGGGAGAGCAGCTTTTCGTTTAAGCTAGGAAGTAGCGTCTCTTTGCTTGCCGCGCATAAGTAAAATCATCTGAAGGATATCCTAGAGCACTGGTGTGCGTGTTGCTTAGAGTCTGTCAGAAGTAACCAAGGGAAAGACAGGATTGCTCTCAGTAGGCTCTCATTTGCTATTTTGGTATCTCCACTGGAAAAAAATGCAAAACTCTGCAAATAGAACCAGGTTGTGGTACACTGAGTGCTGAGACCCTCGGTGAAGAACCTGACCAAGCAGATGGAACATTTTAACCCTGATTCCTGGGAGTGGCAAGTGATGGAGGGTCTGCAGGTGATTGGCCATATACATGTCAGGCTTTTTAGGGGAAGATTTCAGAAAATGGAATCCTCCTGGGATTTCAAGTCAAGAACCTCAGAAAAAAAGGCATTGAAAATTATTATTTAGTTTTGAAAATAGAGATTGTCATCCTCAGGCCTCTGTATCGCCTGTGGCCTCTGCGACTCTCCCTTTGCTCCCCGAGGCCCGTGCTGCCCCCGCCATGGACACCAGAACCTCTGTCAGGGCATTGGCTTTCCTCTGGGGCCTTGTGCCTTTTACTGCGCTCAGGAATCCCAGTGACCCCTTTTTTAGAATATGGTCAGAAGAATTGGTGACCTCAATCAAAAATACGCACATCAGCCCTGGTAATTCCTGGGGGATTCGGGGCCTTACCTCATGTGGCCGAGGTACCTCCTGTTGGCACAGGCTCGGAGGTGTGTGCCTGGGGAAGTGAGAGGGATCCGCTGGGACCCCCGAACTCAAACCCTGCCGCAGTAGCGTCCTTGTGAGCTCACACACATAGCCTGAGCCCAGCCTGTAGGGTACTGGTCCTGACAGGATCTCTAACTGGTTACCCGTTCCACTTCCCTTCAGAGTCTGACCAGGGAGGAATAAAGACCTTCCTAATACTCCTCTTCTTCTGACAAAACCCGTATGATTAAGAAAATTGAGGCGTTTGTGCCAAAGAAGCAACCAAAGGCAGCCAGTGGGTGATTTAGGACTATGAACCAATAGATGCAGCTGCCTAACCAAAGAGAAGAATAACAAAAACAACCTTAAATGGAAGGAAAATTAGGACTTTTGTCAGTAAAACAGCGGTCCTGTTCAGGGCTTGAGTCCTGGCAAGAGTTTCTGAGAACACCCACTTTGTAACCTCCTTGGGACGGCACCGAGAAGACTGTGCTCTGTCCAACTCGGGAAATGCTTCTGCAGGGAATTCTTCGGCTTATGGATCAACCATAGGCACGGGCTGTGCTGCAGAGAGCAGGTACGCTTGGTGAGAGAAGAAGGTGCAAAGGAAATTTTCTAAGTTTGATAGGAGTGACAAATGGAAGAGTAAAGCCAGAATATTAAATAACAGAGGCAGTTTTGAGCTTATTTTTGTTCCAGCAGGACTTAAGCAAGATGCAAGACTATCTGTGTCCAAAAAACCCTCATAAAGATCAGGATTGAGAGAGGGAAACTGCGTAACTGATGGAAGAGCAGTGGTGAAGTTCAGTTTATCAGAAGAGCTGCTCGTGTTAGAAGAGGTGGATAGGACTAGGAGATCAGACCAGAACGTGAGCTCCCAGGTAGCTACAAAAACATTTTCAAAATAGCTACCTAAATGTGGTTTAAAGAAGAGACATTGAGGCCTGTCTGCAGTAGCCTTATTGCTGAGGGCACAGCCACTTTCTGTGACTGCATCCATGTCGTCAGTCTCCAGACAAAGAACAAATAAGATCAGCCCGGTGCGAGGGGAGCAGGGAGAGCATCGGGCAGGCACCTGCGGCGGCTGGGCAGAGAGCTCTGTCCTGCCCACACCCCCCTGGCCCAGCACTGCTGCCCGGGAAACAGCTGTTTCAAGACCTGATAAGGCTGGGAGGTGACTCAGAATTAGGATTCTAAATTTTTTCCTCACTTTCTTCAAGAAAAGAGAGAGTTGACTGCTGTCAGTGCAGAGGCAAATCTGGCATGTGATGACAGCGCCTGAGTGAGGGGCAGAGGGGGGCACAGAGAGGGGAGAAGGGTCAGCAGAGCTGATGGTAAAACCCAGGTGGTGGAGGAGATGTTGAAGAGACAGAAAGGTGCTGGTCACCAGCAGAAAACGCGTGGGATTTGGGGGCAGAAAAGGGAGAAGACTGTTGGTGGTGGGTGGCTGCAAGCGGTCGGAAGCCTGGTGAGGGGATCAGAGGAATGAGCAGCGGGACGCTGAGCGGAGGGTCTGTATGTCACTGCCATCACACCAGCTCGTTTCACAGACAGACATCCACTGATCCAGGCTTTCTGGGAGAATTGAACTTCCAGGCAACAGTGAGAAAAATGAAATTATAAACCCATGGAATTTAAAAAAATGAGAGGAAATGCAGATTTTAAAAACCAACACAGGTGAAATTTGTCAGGAAGAAGAACATCGAATGGGAGACAAAAATAAAATGAAGAAGATAGGGTGGAGAGCAGAATCCAAGAAACAAAACTGTCTAACATCTGCCTTCTAACTGTTACTGCAAATTTATCTAATCCAGAATGTGTGTAAAACTTTCACTGTCCCTTCCCTATTTGGGGGGGAATAGCCTTTTTATATTTTTTTTAGGTTAAAGACACAATTCATTTGTCTGCTGTAGACTTGTTCATGACAGACAAATATAATATAACAGATTATCTTCCATTAAAACATTTCAGACTTGGGTCAGCTGCCATGTAACTCATTCAGTTTCGTTCCCTCCCAGGGGTTCCATCTATCCCCACCAAATAAATTTATGTGTACTAAGTTCGGGGTTTTTCATGACTAGGCAATATCCCCGTTCCCTGGAAACTTGCAGTTGTTATTTGTCTTTGTGAACCTCCCCTTTGAAAATGCCAAATCCTTTAAATTAATGCTTGGGAGGGTCATATTTTGCATTTCAGTTGTTGAAAAGACCTTGCATTTATTCAACAATATAAAGCTCCCTGAGGATCAGCAACCGCAGTTTATTATGTAAAAGTGAGCTGTGCTGTCTGTAATTTGGGAGTTGACTACTCACATAATCATAGCTACCAACATTCAAAACTTACAGTATTTTTTTTCATTCTTTTATTATTGCTTTTTTCACCATAAAATACAGATTGTTTCTTCCATGGCTAGATCCTGCTCTCGGCAAAGCGTTCGTCTTCCCTGGCACAGAACAAGATCCCTACTTGACTGAAGTAATGTCTTCAGAAGGTTTGGGAGGCTTAATTTTTCTCAACAGCCAAATTTCTTGGATTCATTATCAGCTGTGAGGCATTTGAATTACCACGGGCTAATTGTATTCAGCTGTCCTCTTCAGTAGCAATAGCTTTATCATAGGGAAGCTAGCAGAGTTTTAATGGGATTTTAGAGAGAGCATCACTGCCTTCAACTGTTCTTAATACCAATTTTATTTTAAAATTTTATTTATCAAACAAAATTTTTAGAAGCAAACTGAGATTCTTGGAAATAAGCACACAGCTTTCCTGAGCAGATAATAGTTCCAGGTGGAACTGAAAACAAGGAGGGAAATGAAAACGGCTGAGTGCAGGTGAATGGAGTTAATGTGCTGAGTCTGGGGATTCCTGTGCCTTGGTTCAGGAGCGCGCAGCCTGCTCTGTGTTGGGGGGAAACGGAAGAGGCTAAGGGCAAGGCCTTGTTCTTGAGTGAGACCGAGTACAGAGGCAGCGCTTGGGGGTGTCAGCTCCCCAGCTGGGTCTGACAGGTACCTGACGGAACTGAGTGGGCCCCTTTACTGTCGCTGTGGTGCGGAACCTCCAGCAGCCCGGATAGCTCTTCTGTCCTGGTGCCTCCTGCGTGACATGCAGAAACATTGAACATAGCACCGTGATGGCCAGAGTGGCTCTGTGGATAATTAAGGCAGCTAAGTGGTCAGCCCAGCGTATCTGCAGCATTTCTCCAGCTCCGCACGTCTCGCAGTCGTGGCCCTCCGGGTTTCCCTGTCCGTTCCTCGGCCTTTGTGAAACGGAGACGTCAGCTGTTGTCCCCAGGTGCAGGTGGGAGTCTTAACTGCACGCTTACCCCTCTCCCCCCAGTGCTTTATAAAAAGCATTTTGATTCATAAAATAATGCAGTAGGAATCAAAATGACTTTATTCTTTGGGATTCCCATGGCTTTGGGACACACACACACACGTTTTTGCATTTACCTTAGCCCAGACACTAAGACTCTCGGCCTCTTTCTGTCTCCAGTCCACATTCGGGTGTCACAGCCTGAGACAGCTTGCACTGCTCGGGTTCGTGGCATTGCACTAACATGTTTTTAAGTCTAAAAAAGAATTCAGTGTTCAGCAAAAATTTTAAATGAAAATCCTTTCTTTTCACGTTAGATTTAGTAAATCCCTTGCCTTTCACAAATGAGAAATCAGGGCCTAAACTATTCTGACAGCATTTCTGAGTTTTTCACTTTTGAAGCTTTTTGTGTTTTATAAATCTAATTAACTGTAATAAGAAAATAATGGGACATAATGTTTGTTTTACGAGGTGATTGATCTCTTGGCAGCCTGGCAGACTCTTTTATTGATTGGTTGGTGGATAATGTCAGAGTGGATATGTCCTGGAGGAGAATAGCTGACACCTAAATCCATATGTGACAGATTACCATCTGTGTTGGAAGACAGGTTTCTTGGTAAAATTGCAAAGATAACAGGTGAAAATGGAGAAAGTGACATGAGGGAAATGTGTTGAAACCTGCCCCAACCTTTCCATGCTTTAAGAGCATTTACACAAAGCTCTCCATTTTGTGGGCAGCCTGTTTTCAGGATGAGGGAGATTAAATTTTAATTACACTCATTCCTGTCTGCCCAGTCAAGTTTTAATTCTGTTAATTAGGAAAATGCCTTGCCCCACAACCTAGCCATAAAGCTAATTAAACAGAGAACCCTCATTTGCTACTTAGTGGAACTTCAGTAATGATTATCATACATTACAGTTAATTAGCACTGTGGGAGGGAAAATGAGGATGTCGCTGAAGTGCGAAACTCCAATTAGAGGTGCTGTAATGTATGCCTGCCTCCATTCCCTAGCTGTCTGGTGCAGGGAAGTCACACGCTACCCTACCTGCCTCACTTTCACATCTGTTACAGGAGAATTCATTAAAATTATCTCCCCTGCAGAAGTGGTACGTAGGTTTAAGGTAATGAAGCTGATAAGATGCTGGCCTTTGAAATCCTCAAGTAGGAAACACTGCATAAACAGGATTATTCCTCCTTGAGACATGCAAAACCTGTTAGAGGCAGCGACCTGCACTGGGTGGTGGAACAGCACAGTGCTCCCTGAAGTGGAGGAGGCTGTACGGTTCTGCACATACCCATAAAAACTTCAGGGAGGAACCTTACCAACGCGGAACAGGCTGCTGTATCAGACCAGTCAGAAGCCCAGACCGCAAATTAAAAATATCTGTAATTTGACTCAAAAGTTTTGGCAGTAAATGACTGATTCAAAATGCTTTGTTCAGTTAGAATAATCCATTTTAAGGTATTGGTCCTGAAAACATCAATTGATGATTGCCAATACCCCATATACAGATGGAGTAAAGTAGAGAGGTGTTACAACTTGCCCATAAACCCGTTGTAAAACTGGAACTAGGACTTCGAACTCCCTGTAGACTGTCAGACAGCAGCTGGCTTAATGTTTGCTGCAGGGAGCAGCAGAACCTAAATTCTACTTTGATTTAGATTTTCTCACAGTGGCACTGAATCCAGTGAGTCTGAGGATATATTATCCTTAAACCTTAATAAAATATCCCTGGCATACATTATTTAAAACACTATGGAAAATGTTATTTAGGCCACGGCAAGTGTAGCCTGATAGGTTATGTTTATGTTGATCCTGAGTTACTTATAGTTCAAGTTCTATTGCAAATACTGATGTAATTGCGGTGTGAGCACTGGTGGCTCTGGCAGGGTCTGTCGGGTAGAACAAACGTGCTCTAGGCAAGGGAGCCTGCTGGCTTGTGCACTGGGCTTGGATTCAAGTGTGGATGAGTGAGTTTGTTTTTCTGTGCCTCTATTTCCCCACCTCTGACATGGGGTTAAAAAGTTCTGTGGCTGCTTTATAAAGTACTTTGTGGTCTGTGTGCATCAGGGAACTGATACCTCTGTCAACAAGGCAACGCTAGTTAGAGGCTTTAGGGGACAGTGGTGATTTGTAGAAGCATGAGAAAAGAGAAGGAAAGAAAAGCAAAGGAAAAATATGAAAGCAGGGAATAAGAAGGATAGCAGGCTAGCCCACTTTGCAGAAGGTATGTCTATATTGGTGTCCACTCCGTGCTGGTAACGGCATTATTGATCCTAAAATGCTGTCATTAATAAAAACAAGAAGAGTATGAAGTTTCTGTAATTATTTTAGGTTGATCTGGGAGTGTATTATTTCCCTGGAGCTAGGTAGCATTTTACAAATGCAAAGGATTAGACAGACACAACCAGTTCAAATATTTGTCCAGGCACTGAGAGGAGAAGCATCACTTCCGCCGGTGCTGCGTGGGAATCCCACAGCCAAGTGAGCCTGCACGTTGATTCCCTTCCCATTGCCTTTAAGCAGCTTACGCGAATGAAATGTTAAATTCTAAGTTGCCTACAATCCCTACTTTTTAGTGGTTCGCTGACTCGTACGCAGCAAGGCAAGTCTCTGTGAGCTCCTGTGCCCCCGCAGCCCGGTCAGAGGCAGGTCCTGCCGCGGGTCGGGCTGTGGGAGGGCGCGAGTGGAACAGGAGCAGACAGGGTCATCAGGCTGCACAAGGACGTGAACAGAGAAATAACAGCCTGCCTCTTCCACCTGGTCAAATTGTGCAGCTTACCGCCAAGCATCCGAGCTTGTGCCTTTATTTAAGGCTGATTCCACGGCCTCACTCCTATTTGAGATCCTCAGACAGCTTAGGAGAATCCCTTATTTGAGAAATACTTTATGTATTCCTCCTTCATTCTCCTGAAGTCATCGCCCCCTTCATTCTGCTGAAATGAGCTTTTGAGTGTCCAAAAGAATACAGAGAGCTCTGCAAAATAACCTCAAGGAACGGGCACGCTGAGAGCGCCTGGGGCTGGTGCCAGCTCTGGGACTCGCCACCAAATGGCAGGGGGCTCCGGGGCCGTGTAGGCAGAGCCAGGGGGCCGTGCTGGGCTTCCCCCGGGCTCCGTGAGGATCCCCGGGGTGGGGCCTCCCCGCTCCGGAGCAGCAGCACGGCCCAGGGCTGGCCGCTGGGTTCCGACGGGCCCACCGCTTCTGCGGGGGGTGCTGAGTTCCATCTCCAGAGTCATGTTGATGGCTTTTTTCCCCCAAATACTAGAACTTTAAAGCAGGTTTTAGCTACCTTGGGCAAACCATGTTTGCTTTTGGTTTTAGTGCCATAAGGGGGGGGAACGGACCATTTTCAGGGCTAACGGGAGCCTTGAGTGCTTGGTTCCCTGTTACGCTCCATCCTCACCTGACATTTTTGACTAGTGAGTTTTAATGCTTCCGTGGATCCTCAGTGGCCTGTATTTTCCGTTCCTGCACGTGTCCCATTTGTGTGGGGCACATCAGCGGGTGTTTGTAGCAGGGCAGCAGCCTGTGTGAGCGCTGCCTCACTGCACGGAGCAATGCGTGGCTGCTGATGCACTGAAAGCCATCAGACCTCCTGGTCTGAAGGGACCGGCACGCTGTCCGAGCGCCGAGCACCAGGGCGCTTTACTACAGCCCCCCGTGGTGCAGTACACTGGGGGCAGAGCCCTGGGGACAGCTTGAGCCTTTCTCCTGCAACCTGCATCATAGCTGAAAAGGAGCCACCTGAGAACTGCTTGGGAGGACACCAGGTCTGGGACCCCTGCAGACAGTCCCAGTAGCAGCGTGGGGATAGCTGACTAAATCATCGCGGGCTGGTGGAGGCGGGGATGGGTTCCACTGTGCTTCCTCTCCCTGCGTGGTGGGCAGATGTGCCTAGTCTCTGCGCAGTTCAAACAGGCACTTGACAGAGTTGGGGACCAGTCAGCCTCACGATAAATGGGGCCTCGCCTTCTCACACAGTGGAATAATTTATTTTCACATGCCCCATAACACGCAATATTTATAGCTATGGAAAGAAAAATAGTGGGGATATAGACTTGGTGCAATCTCTGTGAACCAGTTAGACATGATACGGTTGGGTGCTGCTCCCTTCCCAGTGCAGTGCAGCAATGCACTGCTCTCCATAGAGTGAAATAATTTTACATGCCTCGTCAGTCTCGCTGTGGCCGTGGAAAGAAATACAGGGAAAGCAGAGACATTGGCACTGTTTGTGTTATTTAGAATGTTTTTGCCACTAACAGTTTTGACCTCTATTCTGTTTTGATGGTCCTGGTTTCAAAAGGCCACGTCATGTTTTCCAGATAGAAGAAATGAATAAATACTTTCTTTTCCTGTGGACTCTCCCAGGTTTTACCCAGATTCTGGTTCAGAAATATTCCAAAGAGTTGTTGGTGTAAAGCTGATGTGCTGCATTGTCAGTGGAATTACAGTGATTAACAGCTTCCAATCTACCCTCTGAGGCCAGGAGGGTTTCATTTTTGTCCCTTATGGTCTTCAGAGACCCTGAAAAGAAAGTTAGTGAGACTGGAATTTGGAATTTAACGTGTGAAATCCAGGGGCTGTAATTTAAAACATCCGTCCTTACTTCAGATGGTGTTTGACAGGCTGCAAGTAATTTCTGCTTCAAGCAGTCTCAGGCAGCAGAGGAACCCAAAGGTCACACAAACTGGGCCCACAAGTCTTGGGTTTTCACCACTGATCCTGACCCGTGCTGGTGATCCAGCTGAAACCAAGCGGGCTGCTGCCTCCATCCCGTGGTATTGCGCAAAGCAACCCTCCATGTGTCCTTCACCAGGTTATCAGGTTGGGAGCCTCAGGTTGGCTCTCCTCGGCTAGCCTAACCCCAGAACTAGAGGACCACAGGCAACAAACGCGACTCCTGATTTCGGAGCACTTTGAGAGCTGTGTTACCTGAGACATAAAGATTTAAGCTGGCTCTGTGCGAGGCACTCGGGGTGATGCCACCACAGCTGCTCCCCACCGCCCAGCTTCCAGTAGCGCTGAACGCAGGAGGGGCTCCTCTGCAGGGCCAGGCACGAGAGTAAGGAGCAGCAGTGTTAGTTCAGGGGCTCTCTGGGCAATTTGCTCTCTCTTTGCCACAAGTGAACTCATAAGCAATCCTTTATGACTGTATATGTTGGTCTTGCTTATTTGAGTAGTGCGGTCCCCTGAGCGTATTCCTGTCAGGGTCAGTGCAGCAAAGTGCTTAGAAAAGAGGGCTGACTTTGCCTCTCAGCTCTTAGAATGTCTAGACTGACCTCCTCGCTCCTTGCTGCTCTTTATATTTTACAGGCAGAAACATGGTAAGAGCCATACTACTCCCCCATGTCTGCAATGATGTTTTCAAAAATTAATGAATGTCATCCACTAAAACTCATCCTAAATTCAACTAATTTTTAAATGCACCGTCCATTCACCAGAATCCTGCTCTCTTGGATAAATTTCCATCTCCACATATTAGCTCTTTTGGCTCCTAGATTTGCATTTTGCAAGATCTGCTTTGCAAACGGCCAGCTGTTACCTCAGAGTTTCAGAGCTCTTACAGCAAGAGGCTTTTCAGTAGGAAAAATCACTCTCCACTCGCTTTTCTGAAAGGTCTTGTTTTCGCTTCCAGAGTAGGCAGCCAAGGCTCTGGTTGTATTACTTCTTCACTGTATGCATCCCTAAAAAGAGCTGGGGTTTGGCACTGTTATTCTCCAGGGAGTGGAAGTACTTTTTTTCAAATAAACGTGGATCCATGGGTTGGGGGGCAGGGGGAGAGATGGGAAGATGCCCTGTATTTCAAATTATGTTCTGTGACCTATTATATAGTTATTGCACAAGACTTCATGGGTTGGAAAAGGGACTGGTCATTCCAGTTCTTCAGCACCTCTGGGAGAAGTTGTAAGGGGGAGGAAGTAGCATCACCAGTCTGAAATTCAGAACAGAGGTCTTATCAAGTTCATCAGTGCACTTCATAATCGTTATTTAAAGTGAGTGCCACTGCTGCCATCCGTCATACGTACATACATAGCGATGGCTTTCAAATAAAGGCAATAGGTTCTCTGCCTTCAGAACTACTGAAGCAGCAATTTCACATGCACTCGCAGTTGCTCTCCTGTGATACCAAATCAAAAAGTCAGACAGGTGCAAATGGGTGTTCAGTGACAGTGTTCACAGTGGACAAACTTGCGTGCAGTGCTAATTCTAGACAAATGTACCCCTACATTTGTGTATGTAGGGATAATGGAATTATTTTTTCAGAATTCACATATGTTTTTCTTCATGTTTGTTGTTATTTCCATTTTTCCTGTGTTCTTGGGGTTTGGTATTTCCTATGTAAGGTGGGGGATTCACGTCTTACACGGGCTGAATCCTTCTGTCAGGCTGAGCCCTACATCTACAGAGAAACTTTCCTTAATGTTCTTTAACGTGGGGATGCCTCAGCCTGGGTCATGGGGCACGTCCGGTTCTGAGGGAAGAACCTCTGTCTGCAGAACAGCTCAGCCCCAGGCCCTTTCGCGAGCCTCGCAGGGAGGCTTGGGGAGGGTATACCTGCCCAGCCCCATCCCTGGCAGGGGCAGCAGCCTCCCGGGGATCTCAGTAACCTCCCACACTCTTGCCCTGAACTACTGAATTGCTGCCAGGAACTAAACTTTATCCCGTTCCTGCTTTGCAGACATTGATGAGTGCTTGGTGAACAACGGTGGCTGTGACCATTTCTGCCGAAACACGGTTGGCAGCTTTGAGTGCAGCTGCCAGAAAGGCTATAAGCTGCTCACAGATGAACGGACCTGCCAAGGTAATACTTTATTTCTTTTACTCTTTGAATAATGAGGATGTTGTTTTTCGTGGATTTTTTTGGAGGGGGGTAATGAAATAATTTGTACTACATGTTTTAATTGTGCTGTCATAGGAAATAAAGTTAGAAAAGACCTTCCAGACTGTCATTTCCTGAGGGGGTTTAGAAGATTTTTGGAAATGTCTTGTTCCCGTGGCTTTAGTAGTAGGAATGCCAGCGTCCTGCTGAAGTGCAGAAAGCCATGTGGTGTAGTGAATAGGCTCAGGTAAGGAGCCTGGTGTTCAGATCCCCTAATCTGCTCTGATCTAACGGGACAGAGGCTTGTCATATTTACACCAGAGTCATTAGAGTAACCTACTGGAATTTGCAACATTTCAACTTTTAAAAAGAGTCTAATTTGTGAGCTCACCTCTGCCTGACAGAAGCTATTTATGAAGGGATAATGGAGCTTTGTGAGAATTGAAGTGTGGTTTGTATCGTTTGATGTCCACATCATGATTTGTTATCTGCGTCATACGATGTTGTACACTCTGTGACTGATGAAGTGCATAACCATTTCCAGCTTACGTACGAACCTTGTGCCCTTGGAGAAATGACACTCAACACTTGAGCTCTGTAACTTTACTCTTTAAAAGCCTCCTCGAAAAAGGTAGAAATATGAGCATGCGTCAGGAGAGAGAGGAGGGGAAGGAGGGTGGGAGGATGTACTCAATAAAAATTTTGTGCAGGAATTGCCATTTTATTAATACATAATTCCTTGCATGGGTTCTGAACACACAGAAGTTATAAATAAGTCCAAAACAGCGTTAGTATTTTAGAGCTTCTCTTTTCGTCAACAAAAGAGAAAGTAAGGTCTGAAGATACAAACGTCATTCAAAAAATTTTCTCATTGGTGCTTCCATCATCCGAGAAGCTTACTCCACCCACGCTGCGCGAGCAGACACAGCAGTCAGTGCAAGGTTGGCCTCAAGCTGGGACAGGGCAGGAAGGGCCGGGAGTGACACAGTTAGTGCCACGGGACCGGGCAGAAACCACATTGTCGGGTCATGTCAGACAAGGGGAGGTTGTCAGGCTTGGTGTACCTGATAAAAATAGGAACAAAATGTTTAAAAGAACTGTTCCCTTCATGCTGTGTTTGGAGAGAGTTAGGAGTGCTGTCTGGGTTATGAATTTCATGTGTGGTGACACGCTCTCTCTGTGGTATCAGTCAGAGGTTTCACCACTGAAGGAACTGTAGTTACACCAGTGAAACGTTCAAGAGACAAGTCAAGCCCTGCATTCTTGGTAGGTGAGAGCTGGTGCAAAATTTATTGTTCATTGTGTTCTTAGTAACAGACTTTGAAAGCTACGTGTAAATAATCAGATATCTGCTGTGTTAATGGGAAATTAGAAGCAGCTTTGTAAATGTTGTTCACCTGAGTTTTGTTTCTCTGTGTGCCTGCCTGGGCTGCCGAGGGAGTGGGCCACTGGTAGCGGTAGGTACGTGCAAGGAGTGACGCAGCAGGTGATCTTCTCCGCCCCTTGGTGAGGGTGGACGTGGAAGGCCAAAGGTGCTGTGGCCATCCCTCCCTGGCCCGTGGCAGTGAGCGGGGGCAGGCGCGCTGCCTGCCTCTACGGGCACTTGGACTCGCCAGCTGCAGCTTGTCTGTCGCTCAGCAGAGGGGTTACTGCAAGCCCAGAGAATTTTTGGGCTGGAGAAGTTCCTCCAGTCCCAGAAGTGCTGGTTCTTCACACAGGGAGATGCGGAGGACGGTTGTTTCCTGCCTCAGGTCTGAGGTACGTGGCCCCAGCAGGTGCTTGGAGGGGCAGCGCTGTGTCGTCCCGTTCCTGTCTGGTGCCTGAGGTGGGAACTGGTGACTCCGGCAGTCAGTAGGCTGCTGATAAAGGAAAGTGAATATAGATCAAGAAATCACTGGGGTATGAATCACCTGTACTTTGCTGCTTCTGCTGCAAAAAGACTATAGTCAGTGGAAGTGGTTGTAGTTATGAATGTCAGGTCTGACAGAAAAATGTGGTTTGGGGTTAGTGACTGCTGGAATATCAATCATACGTGGGCTTTTCTGGTAACAGCCAGTCAACACTGACCGTAGAGCGTTACTGAGAGATTCAGGGAAATTTATTTTGGGCATATTAACCTTTCCAATGCGTGAAATAGAAAAGTCTAAATTGTATTTATAAAAGATGCTGTTGTTCACATTACATCTGTTGTTTTGATTCATAATAGACTTTCAATGACTTACGATCTGGCTGTCAACATCGCCTTTCTCCTCTGGTTTTCATTTTTAAAATAAAGATTTCTTTCAGTTAGGAATCAACGTGTTTACCAAATACTCATTTAGGACCTTAGAAGTCCGCACTGCGTGGGGCTGAGCCCTACCTAGTTCGGGTGGCCTCCCTAGTGCATAGGGAGTTCGTCACTGACATCAAGGGACAGATTCTGCTAACCTCGGGCAAATGCCCATGGGAACAGCTAAGCCCGCCCTTTTGTGACCTGCAGAACCCTGAATGAGTCTGTGCCTGTGTCTGATTCACAGGAAATTACCAGTGAAGAAGAACAAAGCCACAGGTCCAGTTCATGTTAGCTGTATTTTTCAGACTGATGAAAAATACAGGTAAGCTGTTGCTGCATAACTGTCTTCGTCTGATCATTAACTTCAGCACAAGGCAATTGTACCTGTTTCAATAAGAAGGTTTCTTCATATTCCCTGTGAAATTCTGGGGTTGTCCCACCTCATGTCATTTCCTTGATGTCCTTTCATTGTAGACCTCAGAGCTGACTTTTAGAATGCAGGGAAATTGTATCAAAGTCTCAGACTTTGTTCTGGTTGTTTGCGGAGCTCCCACCCCATGGTACCAAATGCCTTACACACATTCATCCTCTCTGTGAAGAGGAAAGTATTTCTCTCTCAGTTTTTCAGACAGGAAGGGGGAAGCCAAATATAGCAGCTTGCCTGAGATCACACATGTGAATGCCTGGACCACCTTGGAGAATAAACCTCCAGTTTTTGTGAATCTGCCCATTACAAGACAGATTTTTTCTCATGTGTTTGTGCTCATACCCTGATAGGAAAATTCGTTGGTTTTCAGGAGCTCTGCAGCCTGCTGCTCGCTTGGTGCCACTAGCTGGCCGCCCCGCATGCCTGTGTAAGCAGCCCTTGGGTTTGTAAAGGGCATTAACATCTTCTGCATTTGTCTGGTCACAGCTAAACCATTTTTAGCCCTGGCTGCAAAGAAAACCATTGTCAATCACAGATTACTTCTGCTAGGGAGTGGTTCTCACGCTGTGGCTCCTTGTTAGACAAGGAGAATGTGGGGGTTTCCCTTCCTTTCCCCTCCCCTGCATTCCAGCCATTTAAAAGGAAACTTATTTGTAACCCAGAAGGTGAAGAATCCACAGTGCCCTGCCACTGATACTGTGGAGTCTGATACTGCTTTCCCAGAGTCTTTCTTTTCACACAAACTTGAAAATAGATTTTTTTTTTCTTCCTTTGACAGTGAAATCACTGTATGATAATACCAAACCCACCTATTGTGTATTATTTTAACAGATCCCTTAAGTCTAAGGTATTGTAAATTCTTTGATGCAGGAAGGAACGGTTGGATCTGTTTGTATAAACCCAGCAAGAGAGGCCTGCATCTCCTTTGGGTGTGTAATACAAATAACATAGCTACACCGATAGCAAGGAGAGCTTGTGTTTGTAACCTTGGTGGTAATTAACAGCAGGACAACAACCCAGATTGGTTTTAGAACCACATCAGCAACAAAACAGCCAGCAAGACTGTTTAAAGCTGCAATGAATGTGTGTAAGCACAGACATAATTGCCTTAATCCTCAGCCAATATGAGTTTTAAAGCCAGTTAACTTAATTGCTTATTCAGTTTCTGTTTGTTGTGCAGTGATCTCGAAAAAAACTCAACAATAAGCAGTCTCCCTGCTCCACTCAAGTTCAAGCTTCATTAAGCACCCAGAAAAATGTGTGAAATTCTATCAGAAATAATTTTCCTGGTGTAGGAATCGCCTTTTGCAGCACACGCAGTCGTCATGAGTCTCCCCAGGGAGTGGCAGAGTTGGAAAGATAAGTTATGTTCGGAAAAAAGGTGCTTTTCTTGGGAGCATCCAGTGATCAACATGTAGTACTTCAGCCTGCTAAATCTCCACTCTTGCCACTGCCCCTTTCCTCCTCTGACCAGATTAGGGCCAAATCCTCCTACACTGGGGAATTTAAACTTTTGCAGGGGGCAGTTTTAGGCATTTGCATCATTCCAGTGCCCTTACAGCCTCCCAGGCAGGCTCAGGCGGGGCTGGGTGGTCGCTGGGTCTCACGTGCAGCCCCAGTAGCCTTTCACCAGCCTTTCACCAGCTGTGTGAGCTGTGCAGGCGCTGGGGACAGTGGCAGTCCCCCAGGCAGGAGCCCTCTGGGGCACCTGGAATACCAGGAACACCTGCCTGGGCCGCCCGGCGCCCGCGGGGCTTCTTGAAGGCCGCGTGTTCACACACCGTAGGTGACAACATTTTTTATTTGCTTTGGTCTATTGCCTGTTTGGCTGTTGGTTTTTCTTTAATACGCTCCTGGCAGATTTGAACTGAGTGGAGCTGATTCTCCTGTAACTAGGCGCTGGCAGAGAGGGCCTCGTACGCTGCTGGGCTGTCTGTGCAAAGGAGATTCAGTGCTGCAGTGCCCCCGATTCACCATATAGTGAATTTTCCCTCTAGTGATTTTCTGTGGGCACGGTTTGCTAGAGGCTTGGAGGTTTTCAACACCACAAAGCTATCCAATAGAAGCCCAAGTATAGCTGATTTGAGGTGATTTTTCCTCTCATTACAGAAGACCTGAGCATTTCCACTGTCATATTTGCATACCTGGACTTTTCTTTCTGTCTTTTAAAATGAATGTGTTTCTTATATGCCCTGCTGTATCCCCCCTTCCTCTCTCCTCAGCTTCACTTTGTTCCTCAAAAACCTGATGCTTATGGCATGGAACAGCTGGAAGTAATGGCTGGAGCCAAGGGCATGAGCAGATATTGAGGCAGTTTTCTTAGTAACTCTGCCAGCGTATTGCAGTGCTGACCTGCAAAACACATCAAACCTTGCCCAGCTCTGTTTTTTTGTTTCTCAGGTTGTCCCTGAGCAAACCTGATGAGTGTACCAAGTTTTGTGATGGCTTTGCGGTGTGTTACCGGGCACACCTCCCAACTCTTGCCGTCCACAACTGGTTTTTACTTATGATCTGAAATAAGATTTGAACCCAGCCTCAGGCCTTCTGGGTTAACCCACTGCACCGCAGAACTGAAACCCGTGCAGTCCTCAAGTGATACTGTTAAATGGGAGACTGACCTTTCTTCACTGCCAAATAGGGCTTCATGCCAGAGATGTGATGTGATGAGACCTAGCTGACCCCGTGACTGATCTGTTGGTAGAGGGATGCTTTGCACAGGGCTCCCAAGGCATAATTGTCAAGAGAAGCCTTCTTTCATTCCAGAATGTGAGAAAGAAAAGTAGCACCTTGAAAAATATAGTAACTGTCTCTGATCCAAGGATCCTACAGGCCTGGTCTTGAAACATTGCCATATTAACTGGGTATATAATCCCCTCTCATAACATCCACCTTTTCACTTATTTGTACAAAATATGCACTATTAGCCTTCCAAGGGCAAGATCTAAATCTCCCAGCATGGTATCTCCATTCTGAAAATGGGTATGAAATGAGGGATTAATCATACAGGGAAGGACAGATAGTGTTTGTGGGAATTATTTTTGGCCTAAAGAAGCCCACAAAGATTAGCTACAAAGATCTCACTATACTCTTCTGTATGGAACCATTGATGATACATATGGTTGTACAGGACCAGTTTAATCCCAAATAAATCAGTGCATCCACACCAGCAGCACTGAATCACCAGACATCTTTGACATAGTGTCCAAATTAAAAAATAAAAAAGGGTCCAAAGAGATTTGTACCCTTGGGTTACGTGACAGCGACCTGCCACCCCCATTTGGTCCTGTAACCCAGTAAAGCAACTGGCCTTGCCCCAGTCACAGGTCCTGGTGGAGGGCTCAGGACGAGGATCCGCCCCTTGCTTGGGTTTATACAGGACACACTCACCCGCCTCGGGTCACTCAACCAGGGCAGGGGCAGGGCAGGAGCAGCTCTCCCTCTCTCTTTGCATCCTGAAAACAGAACAGGGAGAGTCCCACGTCCTGTGTCCCCATTTTAAAACGCTGAAGAAAGGCCCTGGACTAGCAGGACAGGGGAGTGTTCTGCCAGGATCCGCGCAGCCTGGCCAAGCTGCCCTTCACCTTGCTCTGCTGCCCCAGCTCTCCCTGCTCTCCGTGGGAGCTGAGGGAACCCGCCTGCAGCCTTAGAGGCAGGGCGCTGGAGAAGAGCCCAGGGGGGGCAGCTGCATCGTACAGCAGTGAGGAGACTGGGCAAACCCTTCAGGTGGTCTGCATCACTGCGACAACTACTGTTCCATCTAAGTCCGGTTAAAAGGCAGCGGGTGAGCCCCAGACCCCTCGGGTTCAATACAGCAGTGTTAAGGTTTGGGCAGCTTTGTAGTGAAAAATGTTGGGAAGTGTTGGTTGTTGGTCTACCCCCTCTCTTTCCTTTTCTCCCCCCATTAAATTTATAAAAGAAGCAAATGTTGAATAGAAGTATCATTGTTTAGCTTTCCCCTTGTGTCTGGAGTGGCAGTAACACAGAGCTCCACAGCCTGGTGAGACACTGTAAAGAGGACACCAGCAGAAATTTTACTGCTTGATGAGGATTTTTCTTAAAATTTAAAATACATTTTTAGCCTCACCCCTCTGACTGTGTTATCACCCTCACGGCCAGGGCTGAACTGCAGTGGGAGGCGTGAGGGTGCTCTGCCCGTGTCCTTGGGAGAGGGGAGCCCGGGGGTCCCCGGGGTGCGTTTGCCCTCTGAAGCGGGCAGCAAGCAGACTCACAAGTCCCCTCACTGACTTCTGCCTGAGTGTGCACGTGCATTTGCTGTCAGCCTGAAGCCTACCCAGGGCTCCACGTCGCCCTCACTGCTACCGAGGGAAGGCTGCTGTGCTCCCCAGCGTCACACTGAGGGAACCTGCTGGCCCCGTTTTCTTACAGCACTTGAGCAGGGTGAGTCGGTGCCAGTGCAGGGTGATCCGTGAGGGAGAGAGGGGAGAAGGGGCTCGAGCCATGCCCCTGTCAACACTCCTCCGAGTGGTACCCATGAGGGGGAGAGGGCTTGCCTTGGTGCACTCACACTCATCCACGTCAGACAGGCATGCTGTGAGATACAGAATACCTTGGCTTGACAGAGGCAGATTTGCAGCCAGGCCAGCTGGCCACGGCCCAGTATGTTTAGTGGTGTGAACACTTGGTCTGTGAGCAGCGATGCTGGCCCAGGGGCCAGCGTGGCCCAGGGGCTGGCAAGAGCTGGTGGTGCGCCAGGAGGGACCCTGGGAGCTGCTTGAGGAAGTCAGACGAGCTCGCAGAAGGAAAACTCAAGATGATTTCCCTGTCACTGATGATGTTCATTCCCCATGCAGATTTTCTCTAAGGCATTCTGTGTCACTGAGCCTTACAAAAATATCTTGCTTATGACAAGCACCATATTGCTTCTAGCATCAGATTAAAAAAATACTCCACTGGGAAGCAACATGTTACGCTGTCAGTAAAACGGGTACTTCTGAAAGCCTTGCTGTTACACATGGTGCTTACTCTTGGTGTCACTGAGATTGTGAGGAGTGGTACAGTCTGCCTCTGTGAGAAAAAAAGGGTTGCAAGATCATACCCAGAAACAATCAGTGCCCCAGGCATGAAGTAAAAACAGCTCTAGCCAGTACGAGTTTGTTTGCCAAGTGATAGTATCTCCCGTGTTGGTTGCAGCAATTAAGTCTGCTGAAACATGAAAACAAATACGTCCCCCACACCTCCAGTTCTCCTCTCTGCAGCACAGTGTTATCATAAGTTAAAGGCAAATTTCCTTTGGTTGCTGCTCCTTGGAAGAAATATTAAACCTCACAATCTAGGCTTTCAATCACCTTCTAATGGGGTGAGACCTAATGTGTGGAGGGCAGATGGGACAGATTATTCCTCCTCTATTTTCCCATGAAGCTTCTGATATGGGCTACTGTTGGAAGTGAGATACTAGATGAGTTTGACCTCGGGTCTCATTCAGTATGGTAGCTCTTCTACTCCAGTGTTAAACTCTATAAAGTATACTGCTATCAAATTGCTTTTTACAGCTCGGTCTGGCCCCCTCCCCTTGATGATGTGTGGGGGAAGCCAAGCAAAACGTTCCATTAGTGTTTAGAAAGAGAATTTGAGATCTATTTTTCAGTTGATGCTGTAGGATTTATGATGTGTATAGTGCAGAAATTATTTTACTGGACTAGAATCATGTTCTGTATTAATGAATTACCAGGATATGAGTCAGCCTTGGAATAGTTTGAGCAGGAAGGGAGCATTCTTCCACAAACAATAATCTGTTGATAAATAGTGCTGAAAGCTGTAATTCAATAGGAATTGTTTTTAAAGAGAACCAGAGAAAGACTGTATGTGTACATATATTCTCCACAGTGGCAGTGGTGTGTGTTGAGATAATGCCACATCACTGCGCTCAGCCACTTCATCCCACTGATGAAGGTTGGGGATCCTTTACACTGAGTGCTCTACAGAACTGCAATAAAATGACAACCCTATCCCAAATGTTCCGAAGACTTTCCTTTTCCTGTGCTTGCATCTACCCTTCTGGGCCATTTAAAAGTGCCCTGTTTTGTCTGTTTTGCTCTGATGAGCATAAACCCCTAACCTGTTGGAGCGGAGCAGGGTGATTTTCTCCCAGTAGCCATGTTAAGAACTGCTGCTGCTTCTTTTTATACCTTGGAGAGGAGGCCTTAGTTAGGACAGGTGGGATGAAACCAAAAATCTGAGCTCAAGTATTAAGAGGTAGTGGACCAGAGGAGTGAGTATCTTCTGGGATTTTGCTGGGTGGAGGTTTTTTTGATGTGTATTTGCAAAACATTTCTGTCGGTGTTTTCGGAGGAATACCTTCCATTTCTCGACTCCACGGAGGGCAGCCTTTCTGAGCAGGGTTTTAAGCCAGCCTTTGAAGCAGAGCCAGAGAACAGTATATTCAGTGGCCAACGACTCCAGCAAGAGCTTGAAGCAAGCTGGGAATGCCCAGTCAGGTCCATGGGAGGCGTCTGAGTTTTCAGTTGAAAACTGAAACCGTGTTGTTGTACTTGCTCTTTCAGCCTCATCAAATAACACCAGGCACATTTTCACCCAGACCAGTCTCTTGTTCCTTCAAGAAGTCTCATTAGCAGCTCCTACTAAAGGGTGATGGAGACACCTTAGCAAAGAGAACAGTTTCCTCTTTTCAGAAATACATATAAAATTCAAATGTATTGCAGGATAGAGGGAATATTCCTTGCTTGATACAGGGAGGGTAAAGCCTTTTTCATGTTGTCCCATCAGGCTGTCAAGCTGCTCTTACAGAGTTGCTGTGTAAAT
Source organism: Athene cunicularia (assembly GCF_003259725.1). NCBI lineage: Eukaryota > Metazoa > Chordata > Aves > Strigiformes > Strigidae > Athene > Athene cunicularia. Next base: position 28,743,001 of record NW_020799092.1, read on the forward strand.
AGTGGCTTGAGCAGAGTGCAGACTACTAAACATGTTTATGTTTGTCGGAGAACAAATAAACCTGCCTGATGTTTCTTTTAATGCACTTCTACTCTTGATAAATGGCTGCTCCTACCCCCAGCACTTGAAGCAGTAGCAGAGTTTATTGCCATAATAGCAGTGGGTAACTCAGCTTGCCTTTGCCTTGGAAAATGATTGATTTTGGAAAAGGATACATGTTTGCTCACAAAATCTTGGCAATGTTTTGATGAAAGCACTTTGTTTTCTTAAAAAAATGTTGTGAAAGTATTGCCTGTAATTGCGATTCAGATTGTCCTAACATCACAATGGTAAGAGGATAAATGTGATAGGAGCCAAAGCCAATTGCCTCCTGCTGGGCTCCTCAGATTACTGGAGGAACCGGAGCACAACAAAGCCCTCCTGTAATGGGGAGGGGAGGGGAAGATCTAGGACAGGTGAGCACAGACCCGAGAGCAAGGGTAGTGTCTGGGAAGTCTACAGACAGTCTGAGCATTGACACAACCTCAGTCTCTGATGACAAGACCTCCATCACGCAGAAACAGCCTTTTGCCTTTCTCCTCTCTCTCTCTCTCACCTCGTACCACAGCAGGTTCAGCCCTCAACGCTCGGAGGCCCTTGTGCTGCTGCTAAGTGGTGATGTCCTGCTGTGACATGTGGGAGTACCCCTACAAGCAAGTTGGCTGGACAGGATCTCTCTTTTCATACCATAAATGATTTTGTTTCAAACTCTTGTGTCAAAGACAACCCGTACATGAGGCGAGGAGGCTGTGAAGCGAATAGAGTGAATGTCAGAGGTGTGGTGGGGACGGTGCCCCCCCCAAAAAGCAGGACATTTGTTTGCACATGCACCCACCTTCCACGTGGCCGTGCAGATGGGGCTGCCCAGCCCGATCGCGGGGCGCTGAGGGAGGCGCTGGGAGCAGCTGCACGCCCCGTGCCAGGGAGCTGCAGCCTGTCGGTGCTGGCACACACAGCGCCTTGGACTTACCACAAATACCAGCGACTGGAGTTGCACTCTCATCTCCAGGCTAAGCCTTCGGAGGTACAGTTTTAAGTCAGGCTCATTTATCACAGCTGTGTTGACCTTTCTCTGATTTGCCATCACTGAAAGGTTGCAAATGTACTTAGACTGTCTTTGGCACGTGGCCTTTCACCAGGCAGTTCCAGCCCTTCCTGATCCAATCGTGAGTAGATTTTGTAGCTCTTAGGAAAAACCTGTGACCTGGCAAACTGCTTAGCTCAACTCATCTTCTATTGATTTTAAAAGTAGTAGGTTCTAAAGATGAACAATACAGCTATAAATGTACTTAGGCGTTTTTTATACCATTAGCTTTGGTTGCATTTAGAAAACAGTGATGCTTTACTCGGGTTCAGATCCCTGTAGTGCATTTTTAAATCTTTTAGAGGGCCTTTTATAACAGTAAGGAGAAAAAGTAAGATGCGAGCAATTGCCATGATCGATGGTGAGGCTAAGCGTGATGCGCTCGGTAGCGAAAACCAGCAATGATTGGACATGCCCTTATAGAACACCTCCCTCGGCTCCCTTTGTGTCTGTGACCTTGGGCAGACACTCATTTTATACCGTAGTATCTAGTGATTAGTAGGGTTTTTTCATGTTCCATAAGCCAACTTTCTTACCTGCAAAAATAATTCCTTTTGTTGTTTAACTTCTCTGTGTGACGGTATCTGCAGAGGTGTCTCTGGTGATCGACGTGTCTCTGCAGACCTTCTGCTCAGGGTTCTTCTGCCCTCTCTGCCCTCTTTCCCTGTCTGAGAGCAGAAGGGGTTCCTAAAGTTTCTTCTCTTGGAGTACATGAGCGCTCAGTGTGAGCGTGTCTGGAGGGGTCTGTACAGGGGGGATGCTCAGGGGGTGCCTCAGGCTCGCAGGAGGCGATCTGTCCTCAGCCACAGCACGGATCTGTGGCCTCTCCCCAGCTCCAGAAGCTCACACATGGTGCCACTGGTCATTAAACTGAACCCCAGCTGGCGGAGGTTGTCTCTGAAGTGGTTCCACAAACCGGGCAGAAGCCGGGGCAGAGGTGGTCAAAATACAGTCAGCGGCGTCCGGGCGCGTTGGGCTGGGGGGTTGGATGTGGGTCCTGGTGTGAGGGACCGAGTGTCGTTCCTCGTTAGATACCAGATGTACTACTGCAGCCACTCAGAAAGCCTCAGGACCCGGCGCTGATTTTCTCATTCCTCTCCCTGCTAGGGCAGCTGCCCAGACTCAGGGCTGCTGAAGGAACGGAGGAAGAGGGGCCTTGGCTTGGCCCTTCCGAGGCCGGGCACCTCTTCCTCCTCAGCAGTCCTGTGGGCAGAAGCTGCCACTGCTGCTCTCCAGCTCTCCTTGTGGCACTGGGATTGAGCAAGGGGGTTTGCACAACCATGTTTAAAATAGTAGAAGAAATTGTTATCTGCCAGAAGGGAATTTATCAGTTGATCCTCTACCATTATTCTGTTTTTTAGTTTGGTGCTGCTTACAGAAAAAAAAGGTGGTGGGGTCCTTCACAGTGCTGCTGGGAAAAATGTTGGAAACGTTTTTCTTCGCCCAATAGCAGAGAAAAAATAATAATGTAATAATAATGGTGGTGATGATGATGATGATGTATTTCATTATAGAAATGCAAAAACCCGTGGTCCAAATCCCACCCACTGTAGTCAAAGATACCCCCAAAGACCCCAGAGTTAGCTGCCAATTTTTGCCTGGCTGAAATGGCCAAATTCTGCAGTTTCCATCCAAACCCATAAATCTTCCCAGCCCCTCAGGCAAAGCTTTTGGTGATCCAACAGCAAGCACGTAGTTCCGTGGGTGATGCATGAGGCAGAACAAAACCCTACTGACTGACTGGGAGCAGACCTGGCTCTGCAGTGCTGACAGGAAGAGGAATGTACGGTGGTCAGTTGACTTGGCACATCTGGTAAGGGAACACTTAGGGAATAGGTATTTACTGCATTAAGATGTCGTTCTGCAGCCCCATTTCTGAGGAAGCCCTGAGGGAAGCTTGTGGAGGAGAATGAGCTTGTGGATTTTGTGGGGGAGAAAATGAAATAGGGAATTTTTGAAAGAAACTGGAAAGAGAAGGGGAAATTAATTTGTTGGTACATGAGATCACATAAAACTCCCTTGGAAGGGTTCCTAAAGAAAGGATTGTATTTACTCTGGAGAGGGAGCAAACAGTTTAGGCCTACAATTTTACTGCCAAGTCTTGTTTTTTAACCTGCTTTCCTTCTGTTTTCAAATCCCAGAGATAGCACAGTGTTTCCCAGAAAGTGCAACGGGTCTCTTTTGATGAGGTCTGATAGCAGAGATAAAGAAAATGAGCTGCCATTTGCCTGTAAAGACTCTCCTAAATGTGCTGTCTTGTTCTTCCCAACAGCAGTTCCCATTGCTGTAAATTCTGGGTAAACAGTGGGAAACCAGGTGCTCTGATGTTAATGAGGGTGATGAGTTTACTGGGTTCAGAGTTGTCCCCTCGGTGCATAGACCTGACTCCTGCGGCTCCCCGGAGCGCTGAAGGGGCCGGGGAAGGGTGACTGCTGAGCCGAGCGGCGCCCGTGGTGGGAATGAGCAGAGGCAGGCAGCCTCCAGGAATCCTGAGCTGGACTCCTGCCTTCTTGTGTGCAGCTGCAGATCCAACAAAATAATCTGAGAAACAGATCAAGAGGTACCTGCTCATTGCTGGAAGGATCGGGTATGCATTACACTCTTTTAAGAGAAATTACTCAGCCTTTACCAAATGTAGCAATTAACAAGGATCACACCAATTTGAACTCTTAAAAATTAAACTGGTGGAGAGAAGACTTAAGAGGGAAACACCTAGACAATCCCTTCTGGAACAAGATGCTTCTGGAGGTAACCAAGCAAAATGCTACAGGATGCTTAAGAGCAGGGGGTCAGACTAAATGAGTGCAGTCATCTTGCTGGCATTAAATATACTCATTCTATCAAAATAAGCATCCAGTTTCTACCCACACTGCTAGCACTTGGGAGACATCATTCAGCTTCAGACATGTAGCAGAAATGTGCGAGCACACAGAGAAGGGAGAAATCCGTGATGCCCAGATAGTCCTTAGAGCAAAATAACAGCATGTAAAGTCATCAGACCTCAGAGATAAACAAGAGGGACAACGGTGGCTCCCTGAACTGGGCTTGCACTAGGGCTGTGGAGTGTTGATGCTGGGTTTAGTACTGCACGAAGGCAGAGGGAGACACGGCTTCTCTGAAGAGTCATCAGCCGTTTAACAGCCTCAAGAGCAGAGACCCCGGTTATTGAACTTACTGTGCATACAGATAGGCTGGGAGGAAGCTGAAGACTCTTCCCAGACCTCATCATGCTGAATAAAAACATCCAGACATCAGAGGATGCAAGGCCGTGAGGCAGGACTAGGTGGATGGTAGGACTAGTGGCCTTAGCACAGCTGGAGGCGCAAGGGTAGGGTTGAAGCTTTGCAAGAGAGCAGGCGCCTCGGTGCGTGGGGCCCAGAAGGAGGAATGGGGCACAGTGACAGAAGCCGTGTTAAGCCACTGCCCCTGCAGGAGCTGTTGCCTTCTGTGGCAGCAGGTACCTTCTGTGGGGCGCGGAGCAGAAGCGGGAGGGAACCCGGATCCCTCCAGCAGGAGCGTGGCTGGAGGCGCCTCTGCAGAGCCCGACGCCGCTGCGGGTCCGCATGGGTGCTGGTTTCCCTCCTTCCCATGCGGAGCGAGACACGGGCCTGGCTGTGGCTTTACTGCCCAAATCTCTGAGATCAGAGACTCGCTGATGGCTGCGAGTGAATCAAATGCTCTGCCTGGTCTGCCTAAACTCGATCCGCTGGGGTTTGCTGTCGCGTTTGCTACAGGCAGGCTCCTGTCCCCGCCGTGGGAGCGTGTTCCGCCAGCCCGGGGCAGACTGGCTGCGCCAGGGCACTGCGACCCAGGACGGGGCAGAACTTGTCACCAGGTGCTGCTGTGTGCCCATCCCTGGAGCTGAGTAATAGTCACTTCACTTTGTGCTGCTAAAGCCTGGGAATACCTCCTCTCTGGGATGCTGACATAATAAGTCACAGGTTTCTAATTATTTATTGCCTCTGTCTCAAGTATATTTTGCAGGGTTTTTTGCAGTTTATATACATTTATTTGTTTTACTACCACTTTTCATTCTAAGAACAAATCATTTCTAATAAAAAGCACATTTCCTTGCCAGCAGAATCAATTTCCTTCAGAAGTCTTTCATTCTCTTATTAGTGTGTTACATTTGGTCTTCACTAATCACATAGTTAACTGTGAGCAATAAAGTTCTTAAATAAATAAATACTCTGGTCCAAGTCAACATGAGCCATAATGGACAGTGTCCCACTTAAATTTCTGAAATTCAAGATGTGACTCTGCTACTTAGGCACTTACATTCACATTAAAAGTGTAGCAATTAATGCCAGATCTGTTTTTTCTGCAGGTCATTAGTATGTTATTAACAGTTAAGTCTCAGCAACAAGTTGACTTGATGGCAAGTCAGTAATGCAGTGGGGAGCCCAAATGGGTGTGGCTTTTCAGTTACTTTTAAAGGTTTGGGGTTAGGGCTTTTTTTTCTTTTCCCTTTGTGTTAGCTTTCTCCAGAAGCACTCAGTGGGAAGGTAATGAAGTAGAAGGTTTGTACATTACTACATCTTTCCGTGCTTCCTCTTCGTTTGTTTTATTATTGTGGACTTTGAAACATAAGGAGCAGTTAGCTGTGAGCCGTTCCTTCTGGGCGGTGTTGGATGCGGATTAGAGAGTTGTGTTCTCAGATGGAGGATGCATTTTTACTAACTGTGAACAGGGGTAAGTCACTCTGGATCAGCAAACGTGAGATGCGGTGGAAACCCCATCATATGGCTGCTGTAGCAAAATAATACCTTTCCCACTACTGAATTTAAACCAGCCTTTGTTGGAGAACCTAGCTTGAATCATGACTCCCTACGGTCCGGCAAGCACTCGGATTAAGATGTGTGGTTTCCCTAATGTCTGTCAAGCCGTGCTGGGAAGCACGCTGGCTGGGCTGCAGGGGAACAACATTTCCATGGGTGGTATCAGTTCCCTGCAGAATCAGAGGGGAGGGGGAGAAGACAGAGAACAGCTTTCAGCCAAAATACATATAACAAAGCATTAGCGTTTATTTTAAAAACATCATGTAACACTTCAGAGTTTCTCTGTATGTGTGCTCAGTGAATGAGAAAAAGGAAAGGCTCCGTTTCTCAGAGGAGCCGATGCCTTGGGAGCTGAGAAATGTGAACACAGAATGTTCTGGCTGAGCCTCGAGGTTGCCCTGTGCGCGTGGTTGGTGCAGTGGGGTACTCCACGCCGAGTCCCCGTTTGGCTTGGGGGTTAAAAATCAACCAGGGGTGCATGGGACAGACAAAATAAGGCTGTGTATTGTGGACTTCGGCATTAGGAGCGTGTGGCCACATTGGGAGGTAAACCCTGCTTACCCAGCCCTGGCCTTCTGGGTGCGGGGCGGTGGGAGACCTGGGGCGGTGGGAGACCCAGGCCAGCGCTGCCAGCCGGGCTCAGACACTGCAGACTGCGAGTTCCCTGCTCTGGGTGGGCTCCCCAGCATCCCGGGCAGCACCTGGGCGGGCGCAGAGCTTTGCTGCCACAGACCTGGTGCTGCTGGGCGGGAGTGCAGGGAGGCACAGCGGTGAGAGCGCCTCAGGTGACTGCTTCTGACTGAAGTGATCTGGGTTCAGGCTCTCCTGAGTCACTTCGAGTCGTGAAGGAATTGGTAGCAGGGATAGATATTTCCTTTGCTCTTTATTTTACTTCCTATTTATAAGCAAAAAATATTTATTTGCTATTTTATTTCTATTTGAAATAGTATGTTTGCATTTAATGTGTATGTAGTAATGTAGTATGTGTATGTAGTAATGTGTATAATAGTATGTTTACATGTAATGTGTAATTTGCATCTCTATGCAGTGATCTAGTATGTCTTGCTTCACTGAGCACAGACAAATCAAATCTAAGATGGGTTCTTTGCTTACAGCGTCCAGATTCATTACAGTCTGCGCTCTGTCCCAAATCCCTGTTACAGCTTTTATTGATTGTCTTTGAGCTGCTCCTCTCCTGTTCTCTGCAGCACAAATAGCACCATCAAATAACAGTGATCTCCCCTTGCCGTCTTTATTTTCAGACCACATGAAAAAATGCTCCAAGCAGCAAGACCAAACTCGTATTCAAGCATCATGTGGCCTGTGTTTTGGAAGGAGGCTCCCAGTTTCATAAATTAACCTGGTTGCTTAATGTTTGTCTCAGAGAAAAATTGTTGTGATGACCATTAGTTTTCTTGAACCAATTTCTTCACTTGTTATTAGTGCGGACAAACAAAGTGATGCTGAGGAGGAAAGAGGGAAGGAAATCCTTATTTTTCAGTAAATTTTTAATGCACAATTGGGCAAACCAGGCATTGAATTGTCCAGTTCTATAACCACAGCCCCCAAATCACACGTGTTCCTCTCTGCAAGTGAACTTTGCACGTGCACATTCTGTCAGGGAGTCAGAGCAGATTCTACACCAGTTTGCAGTCGGCAGAACATCTCTAACTGCAGCTGTTTACCAGCCTCACCTGTGTATGTGTGGGGTGGAGCTGCTTGCTTGCAGTGCTGGTGCTTTTTGGAAGTGTCCTGCTTTACATTCTGATTTCCTGATCATTGGTTTCATTTAATTACTCTGGAATTTATTTCAGAGGAGAAAGCAATGACGATCAAGAATACAGGGGACTGCATTTGAGGACTGGAGACAGAGTACAGAAAGGAGCCTTTCACTTCAGAGCTGCTGGTAGGAATCCAGCTCCATTTCAGACTTAGCAAAAATCATTACTGTGTGATGGCTTCTTGGTGCCTCGCACTCTACGTCCACAAATGAGTCAGTGTCCACATCACACAAACCACCAGAACAATTGGTGCTACTGTAATTGGGAGTCTACTGGCAGCACCAGTGGAAAGGGCAGGGACCTGAATGAGCGTGGAAAATGAGCTGCTTTCTCCCTGCTCCCTCAGGACACCTTTGAGACACATCTGTGTGAGGAAACAGCAGGAATTTGATCTGTGGTAGCTCCCTTCTGGAGATAGATGGAAGACTTTCCTTTCCAGTGCTGACAATCTGACACCCACTAACAAACATTATATTCAAGAAAAATAACGATCGTTATGGATCGATTAATGTGTGAAAGTATGAACTAAAAAAAAAAAACAAACCCAACCCAACTGAGTATGATTGAAAAATCAGTAATAAAATCCGAATGCTGACTTGAAATCATAGGAAGAGAGCCAAGCAGATATTGCCCAGCATGAGCACCACTGGCAGCATTCGCTTCCCTCACAGACAGGGGAATCCTGCTCTTTCCTTAAAGCACTGAACATCTCTTTGAGTCAGAGCCCTTCTGGGCGAAAATAAAGGAGCACTTCCACCGTTCAGACACTCTTTTTGGAGATGAGACGGTGGCTCGACAGAAGAGACGTTGGACTTTGTTCAGCCTGAGACGGTGCCTCGATGTGATGGAGCAGCGCCTGGAGGGGGCTCTCGGCGCGCGGGCCCCCTCCTCGGGGCCGGGGCTGGAAGGGGCCTGGAGCTGCTCCAGCCCCTGAGCTTGGCCTTTCCTCTCAGCGCTCTGCTGTGGAGCAGGAGCTCCTCATCCTGCACTTCAGAGGCTGCCATTGGTAATCCTGCAAAAAATCCGCCTCTGGCAGGAAACCGATTGTGTGCCATCGATTTACCCGTAGTTCCTGCAGGCGCAGGGCGTGAGCTCTGAAGGCATCTCTCCGTGTGCTGAGGTGACACAACCACGTGTGCTGGCTGTAGTGGGGAATGGGATACAAATTTTTGACTAAGCGAAAGTAAAAAGAATGTGTCTGATATCAAATGGTGCATTAGCAAATCTGAAATGTTCTGAGACAGCTTGGACTATTTGTGAATTCATGCGAAATTCAACTAAAAATAGAATAGAAACTTCAACCTCAAGTGGAAGTTTTCCACTGCAGTTCCTTGAAAACAAAACATTTTGACTTTTCATGTTAAAACAGTTCAAAAACATAATTTAAATATCTTTGAAACATTTCAAGAGCGTCCCAGATGCAGTGAGTTAATTTCTTGGTATTTATTTTGGTGTGTGAGGCAGGAAAATTCAGAGACCCGATACAAAAATCCATGTGTGTTTGAGTGTGTACATGTGCTTGGGAGCGGGGGGATTGACCATGAAACTGAAAGAGAAATTAATTGTTCTTAGGTCTTTAGCTGTAACCACACCTCTGCTTTTGTATTTGGGGGCTTCTCTTCAGCAGGTAATGCCACCAGCTTGTGTAGTGTTGCTTGTACAAAGGAGACAAAGACTTTGATACCTACGTTCATTCCCAGCCGTGTGGTGATCAGGATTTGCAACCCAGGGCTGTGAGGGTGAAAACCGGGAGAACTCCCCACTCCTCAGTCTCTTGTGTGGTATACCTGTATCACGGGAGAGGTGGGAAGCAAGCACAGCCCTTCAGGGTGAACACGGGAAAGGAGTGTGGAGCACCAGGAAGGTGGGAAAGCCAGCTTTGGAGTTTCTGGGAGCCAGGGGACACAGATTTCAGAGTTTAAAAATAAAACAAAGTGCGAGAGGATTTCACCATCCTGCATCACACCACCGGTTTCTTTCAGCGAGGAGCATGTGGTGCATATTTTTCCCTTTTCTATGATCAGTGCTGAATTCCTCAGGGGGCTGGTGACGGGGGGCCGGGGCGCTG
>NW_020799092.1:28752800-28827981 GCF_003259725.1 Athene cunicularia
TGTATAAGAGACAGACCCTGCACCTTACGCCTTCCTCTTTCTCCACGGTGCGGATGACATCCGACACGCCCGTCACCCACTCTGGGGCAGTGCCCCGCGCTCCGCCGGCTGGAGGAGAGGGCCCGGGGCTGGCCTGGGCACGGGAAAGCCTGCGTGGGGGCTCTGCGTTTGGTCAGCCAAGGCAAGAGGCGCGATTCTGCAGAGGCTGGACTTGGGAGAACCGCAGCAGGAGGTGGGGTGAGGAGTTTAAATGGAAAAAAAGCTTTTAATAGCAGGCTTTGTGTTACAATAAAAGCATTCGTTTCAGCATCTCTGCCGGCCAGCGTGAGCAATATAAGTTTATGAGTAGGTGACTTTGGCGGAATGGAAATGCATTTGTCCATCCCAAGTGCCTCTTGCCTGGCCAGCAGATGAGAGGCCATGGCATCGGGCAGCCTGTCCTTCCCAGGGCAGAGGGGCATGTGCATCCTTCATGCAAAGAAAATCCTGTGGAGGCCTGAGCCATGAGGGGTACAGCACGGAGCGGTGGGTGTGAGGACCCCCACTAACTGCAACAGTGCAGGATAAGATCACTAGTGGGGAATACAAAATTATTTTTGAAAAAGAGTCTTCCAAGGTAAGTCAGAGGCCAGAAAATGAGCTGCTTTTGTAAATTCCCTGCAATACCATATAGCCAACAAGGTTACACATGAATGAAAGCATGATGTATGATTTGGCTTCTTACGCATTAAAAATCCTTTAAAACTGTAACTGCAGTGTTCATTCCCAAATGATTTTACTTTATGTATTTATTTAGAGAAAACTGAAGCAGTTTGCCATTTATGTGTATCCAAAAGCCTTATATTTCCAAGACTATAAAGGAAACCTTAAAAAGAAATCACTTTCAGAACTCAAGTAACGGTGTTTTAAAATTCATAGGAAAATGCATTAAAATGAAATAGATGTAAAAAAATCTCAGTTGTCCTTTTTCGCTACTTGATCGTAACAAGTGATTGTGAGGCTCACATAAAACTGGGTACCCTGGATTTTTGCTCATCGTGTGTATTTCATATTATGTTCTGTGTTTGCCTGAACAGTTGCTTTTCACGTTGTGAATTCTCTTTGTGTGAATGTTTTGAAACACTTAAAATTGGAGATCAGTTAAAATATAGCTGGTTACAACGTTCTAAATTTGTGCATAAACTCTCACACAGATTTTGGCGTTGAGTACACATACGCAAGATCTTAATTTTATAGTTCTTGAAGTATTTGCATTTGTAATAGCAGGATGAGACCTAGAATGGTTCATTAAACTTCAAAATTATACAAATAATACTTGAATATAAGAAATGGGTAGCACACCCTTAAGTGTTTGTGAATTTCCACGTTTTTTTCAAGCACCCACATCTTTCTAAGCATGTGCAATGTGAAAGTCCAAGTTATATATAGCAGTAGGTTATGTTCTTAATGAGCAACTTTAGAAAGTGTGCAAGCTATTAAGGGAATACTATTCCATTCATTTATACCTCAGAAATAGTAGAGGAATGCGATTTTTCTTGAAATTGCTACTCTTAAATAACACCATTATATTAATTTCTCTGACCTTTCAACAGAAAAAAAATTAATGACTGAAGAGGATTCTAGGAAAACCAGTTGACTGAGGATAAAATTCACCTCAAAGTGCTATTATTTTGCACACATTGCTATTTAAAGTACCTTTAATGTAACGGTTTTCAGCACTGATGGCTGCTGTCACATAAACCTTTATGTCACCCTGCTCAGCAAGGCCTTTGCACCGTCTTTGGGGCCATCTGCTTTGAATTGTTTTCTTCATAGGCTGCTGGATGGAAGAAACTGTGTAAATAAGGGTCTCGCAGTAGAGATGCCTGACGGTTTTAAGGGGAAGAGGTCAAATTTTCTTGAATTAGGTAGAATGTGGACTTTGGACTAAGATTTCCTGCGTCAGTGCAGCCAGTCCCTTCTGTTCCCGACAGCGGTTTAGTCTCAGCATTAGTCCCCTCGCGCCCCGCAGGGCTCTGGGAGCCCAGCCTGGGCAGAGCTGAGCTCTGGAGGTCACTCCCTGGCCTGTGGGCAGGGGGAAGGAGGAGTGGTCACTGGCAGAAGGAATGATGTGATTCAACCCAAAAGTTCTGTTCTGAAACCCCCAAAACCTTAATATAACCCCCCAGCCCTGCTGGGAAAATACAATCAGAAGTTAAAGGTTGCCATCTAATGGCGAACAGATATAACTCGGTCTTCATGGTTTTTCTTAAGTTGTCTTTTCTTACATTTCTCCATTTACCTGCAAGTCCTTTCTTCATAGAGGAACGAGACTGATGTTTTATTCAGATTTTACCAGGGGGATATCTGCTGGTTTATCAGTAATGAGATGCTGCAACTCAGTGTGAAATTGCAGCCATTCAGTTTAACCGAATTCTAATTTCTTAATGCTTTTTCTGTGAATTCAGATATAGATGAGTGTTCCTTCGAAAGGACCTGTGATCACACCTGCATCAACTACCCCGGAAGCTTTGAATGTCTTTGCCACAAAGGCTACACGCTCTACGGGCTGACGCACTGTGGAGGTTTGGAAACTGAGTTTTGCTTATCTGTTTGCTTGTCTGCTTTGTGAACTGTTTATGAGCCACACTTCGATTTAGCTGAAGATTTTAGAACTGAAGAAGATAAACCAGTGAAGTTAAAATAAAGCTAAAATAGCATGAGCTGGGTATGACTAAAATTTCAGCACCTCAAATCTGTTGAAGCATTCCCGGGAGGAGAACATCAGTAAAATCCAACAGCCAGGTGTTTTTGTGGCACTGCTGCCGGGATGTCCTTCCACAGCCATGGCCAGGCAGCCTCGTGGCTGGGACTCCTGGCACCCTGCAGGGGAGGCTCCTTACAGGGTTTACAACACAGAGTTACCAGTTGGTGCTTCCTCAGGAGTGGGGGTAGTCACAGTTGTATTTACAGAAGGAAGGCTTCAAATTGCGGAAACAAAAAGGAGAGGGATGTCAGTTTTACGAAGATTACAGATTTTGGCTCTGTTGGTATTTGTCCTTACCAGACTGACATGAGCTGCCCATGGAACTAACGGAAGGCTGTGGGGCACCTTGTCCCCATCTTCCATGGAGCTACTCCAGCTCTTCAGCCTTTTTGTCATGAATGGAAAGAATTGTGCTGTAATGTCTGGTTGTCCAGGGCAGGGATATTTTTTAAGTGCATCATAGGGAGTAATACCACAATGACCAAATTAGAGGTTCAACTTCTTGACCAAGACGGCAAATTTCAGAGCACTGAAATTAATCTTCAGCCTCAGTTCAGCTTCAGTCTTCTAAATAAGACTGAAATAGGACCAAAACTCAGAGCTGGAAATACTGGGCACTGAACTTCAGGCAAAAGCATAACCAGATCCAAACCCCCTGCCTTTTTCCACAATGGGCAGATCCAAAATCAGCTCTGAATCCAGGCTTGTCTAGGCCTCGGGCTTTGCCACTCAGGCCTATCATTAGTTTTAGTCAGCCCCTGGAGAGTTGTGTTTACAGTGGAACAAATAACTTACCCTGGCTGCCATCCATATGGCACCGAGCAGAAGTCGAAACTAGAGAGAAATAGTGAGAACCTTCAAAAATATTTTGTGCCAGCTTGCCTCTTATCAAGCTTTCTCTCCATCTTGTTTCCCCTCTACAAGTAATTAATGAACAACATGGCAGTGTCCTTGTCCTGGGCCTTCTGTGCTGAGGGGGAACCCCTGTTTCTCTGGGATCGTTTTCATGGCGTCTCTTGTAACAAAGCTCATGTGTCAGAAGGGAATCTTTTAGAAGGCTGGTGCTAAGCACTTACACCGCCTGTGTATGTAGAGCCCTGCTTGCAGTGGATTGACTCCTGCGGGACCGATCAATGCCTTTCAGAATTTGGCGGCTTCTTCAGGAGCTTCGTTCTGGGCTGAGGTACCCGACAGCAAGAGCTCGGCTTTGAACAGTTGGGCCAGAGCTCAGTGGCAGCACCACTGTGGACTAGAGGTGTGTTTCAGTGTATGGGTTCACAGATAGATCCCACTCAGCACAAGCCTCACCACTATGTACAACATTTTACAGAAAATGTTTTTTCTGGGACTGTCTCCCCTGTCAGTTTTTGGAACTGCTGTCCCAGGACCTCCAGAAGTCCTGACTCTGACCCCAAAATCATAACATAGTCTAGAAACATGCCTGTTGTATGAGTGTCTTTCTCAGTTACTTTTATGCACGTACGCCGTGGTTTTTAGATTTTTTGCTTAACCACACAGGCTAAAATCTTGCATCAGAAGCAGCAAGCTGATTCTGGATTCCAGCAGCTGCCCTGGTAAACACTGCCATGTTCCCATCAAGTGCCACAAGACGCAGAGGAAGTCTTGGCTGATGTGTATGGGCTGGTATTTGTTCACCAGCGCAGGGCTGAGCGTGTGCTTGAGCCCAGTCCCTGATCGGCACCACCTCCCACCCGTACCTCGCCCTCCACTGGGCTCCAGAACTGGGCCCTGGGAGAACTGGCCTGAGCTCAGGCTGTGCCCCCGGCCCCCGTGCGCTCACCGGCCCCAGGCACCGGCAATGGGAGTTCAAGCCTGGGCTCTGGCCTGGTTTGGAAAGGCGGTTGGACACTCGGCCTGTGAGCACTGATGGCCAGATCTCCCTCAGAAACCCATTAAGGGACAATTTTCCTTGCACAGCTATGTTTTGAGGCCTGTCATTAAGCCAGAATATTAGCAGTGGGTGTATCTCCCGTTGGTTTGGTGTCGTTCTGGCTGGTCTGGACTGATGTCAGGTGGCACAGCCTGGGCCTTGTTCAGTCCGTCCCTCTAACGCCTCCCTCTGAGGGAGCGGAGGGCAGCTGTGCCGCAACGGCAGAAACCCCGGGCTGAGGGAGGCCCTGCAGGGCACAAGGTGACAGCAGCGGGGTGGTGGAGGCCCTGCAGGGCACAAGGTGACAGCAGTGGGGTGGTGGAGGCCCTGCAGGGCACAAGGTGACAGCAGTGGGGTGATGGAGGCCCTGCAGGGCACAAGGTGACAGCAGCGGGGCCGCAGCTCAGAACAAGGGTTATGGCCACACGAGTGAATCAGTCAGGGGTCACTGTGCCCGACGACAATTGTGGCCTGTCCCATGCAGTGCCCTGAGCATGGTCTGGAGGTGAGTACGTGGCAGCACAGCTCCTGTGGAGGATCCTGGGGTGGATAAATACCCCTCTGGGTGGGGGGAGAGGAGAGGGGAGATGGGCCCGGTGGCACAAGTGGAGAACTGCTGATTCCCTGGACTGGGAAGAATATACCTCATACTGACTAAATACTTTTCTAATGTATCAAAAGGTGAAAGAGTTTATGTGGAGTATCAGTGATAACGTATCTGGTAATTGCTTTGCCTTCCTGCAAGCTTTTACCTTCCATTTTTATTTAAGGAGTAGAAGACTAAATATTTAAACTACCCCTCAGCTGCGAAGTTCCTACCAGATCTGTTTCCTCCTTCATCTGAATCATTTCTAAAAGCAAACTCTGTGAATCACTATGGAGAATTTATCTGCCTGTTATGCAAAAGTGAGCTAATCTCACAGATGTTTATGCCTCTGACATTTTTCCACCTCATGCAATATACATTATTGTCCAGATGCTGCAGAGACTTTTGAGCATGTTCTGTATCTTGTGAGTACTTCCAAGAATTTCAGTGTAACTACTGCTGGCAAGTAAATGGTATGGTATGCATGAATCCTGGAAAGAGTAGGAGCTGTACGTGTGTCTAAGGGCAAATACATGCAGTGTGCCCTCAAATTGTTTGCTGTGAATATTGTCTACATTTATACATGTCTATATAGACTTAAATGTGGAAGATGTAGTAGAAACAGATATCCGTATGCGTGTAATACCTTAATGCACAGTATACATGTGTGTGTGGTTAACACTCTTCTCACCTTTAATATTTTCAGATATTGATGAATGCAGCATCAGCAACGGTAGCTGTGACTATGGGTGTCTCAATACAATGGGGAGCTATGAGTGCCTCTGTCCACCCGGGAAGAAACTGCACTGGAACAAGAAGGACTGTGTTGGTAAGTGCGGGAGGCTGACTCGGGTGACTGGTGACACCCCCCTTCTCCAGGAGGGAGGAAGAGCCCGTGGTTTCCTCTGAGGGATGCCGCATTCTGCAGTGTAGATCCCAAAATTCGTTTTATAAACCTGGATAACACCTGATCCTAATTCAGGCCAAGATGGAACTCCAGGGGGATTAGAGAATGGCCAGTATCTTGGATTTTATTTGTGCTGGGTTTTTTTTTAATTTTACAAGTCCATTCACACAAATCTAAATTGTCATTATTTTATGTATTTTATACTTTTGTCCTGTGTCCATCTCTGTGCCTCAGCTATAACTCTTATTTCCCTCTAAAACTAATTTAAAATATTCAAAATGTTAAAGTGCTTACAAGTAGGAAATGGCATTCAGGTTAATATCTGCATTCACAGCACCATAACCCAGTTTTTCAAGTTATCTCCGAAGGTGTCCTGCTTAACATAAAGTACTGACACTAGTGTGTCAAAAGTATTGATTGTAACGAGTACAAATCCTGAGGCCGCTGAAATTATGGCACTTGCTGCTAGTGCCACTTTGGCAGATCTGAATTCTGTATCCTTTAAGGAGATGACTTCTTGGCCATGGCTACAGCCATTCAAAGTATTTTCTGTGAGATTTTTAGTTCCATTTTCATGTTTTTAATGGGAATGACATACCTTAGGTCTTCTACAGTCAAATTTAGGTTGTGGGTTTTGGTTTGGGTTTTTTTTTTAACCATGAATAACTTCTCATAGATACACTTGGGGCTGATGCCTAATACCTAACTGGGAGCAAGGTAGAACGAGAAAGGGGGGGACCTTGCTTAAGGGAATCTCTGCACATACTGAGGAAAGTCTGGAGTAGAGGGCACCTCCCTGGCCTCTTGCATCATCATGCAGTAGTAGGATTTGTTCACCGACGTGGATACGTGAGCAGCATGGAAAGCACTTCATAACCGAGGTGGAGTATCTCAACTGGGTTTCAGCCTTTGCCACTGACTTTCTTC
Source organism: Athene cunicularia (assembly GCF_003259725.1). NCBI lineage: Eukaryota > Metazoa > Chordata > Aves > Strigiformes > Strigidae > Athene > Athene cunicularia. Next base: position 28,759,858 of record NW_020799092.1, read on the forward strand.
TTAACCACAACGAAGTACTTCATTTTTCCTGCTTACCTTTACGTTTATTACCTTCCCTGCTATATAGAGAACTAAGTACTGTACGAGTGAGAAATGGTTAACTCTGTTTTTTAGTTATCTGCTAGGTCTCCCTTGCACCTGTACCAGTTGGTCCTTGGGAAAGGAGTTTGTAAATCAACAGCAGGGACTAAAATCTTTTGAGGTCTGGTATATAGTTAGACCACAGAAGCTTAGTGCTATATTCCCTCTCAACCTATTAAGAATGCTGCTCCTGTGGTGAGAGGCTGTATTGAAAATATTTTCGTAGCTGTAAATTTCTCTTCATTATTTGTAATAATGAAGTTGAAAGACAGAAAATAGAACACCCTTCTCTATTGCTATACACTGGTTTATCTGATGAATTTAATGAGGCTTAAAATGAGTGTCATCTCTCTGCTGATCGCCTGCCGTTATTACCAACATTGTTTAGAGGAAGCTGCGTTCTACATTGTTACAAAAGCACAATAAAAAGGAGGAGGATGCTATTTGGTGATCCTGAATGCCACATGATTTGGAGACATTTGCAGTAACAAAATCCTCTTCTGTTCAGCAATGACACTTTGTGCTTGTGTTGTCTCCTCAGTCCAAAGAAATATTTTCTCTAAAAACATCACCAAAGCAACGTAAAAGACCTTAGAAGGGAGGTAAGTGGAGGGTGATTATTCCCGTAGGTGAGCTGCGACCATCGGGCGTGTTTAGGGACTGGTCAGTGTTTATCTGTGTTACCCAGCAGTGAGCCAGGCTCATGCCCAGCAGGTGCCTGCTGGGGTCTTTCCTCCGCACCCCAGCCAGGCCAGGCTCATTCAGCTGCCACGTGTGACTTGCCCTGGTTCAGCCCAGCTTTACTGGGCTTTCCCCAAAGCCTACTGGACCCGGACGGGTCTGGCTGCTGCAGCTCCAATGTGCCGCCACCTTGGGGCGGTTCGGTGGCGAAGCAAGAGCCGGGCAGCAGCCAGGGCAGATTAAACCGTCGGGGAGCAGGAGGGAAGCGGTGAGGCTGCCTCAGTGCGGGTAGTGACGGCACCTGCCGGGAATGAACCCCCTCGTCTGTTTGGAGAAAGGTCCCAAGATCAACTGAAATAAATGCCGGGTTATAGCTGTCAGTGGCACGCCATCATCTCGGGGTGAAGCGCAGAGACTGGCCCAGCCGTTCATCGCAGTTCTGTGGCCTCAGCTAGCACCCAGGCAGGCCCCTGCCCCAGCAGAGCCGCTTGTGAGACCTGCGGGACCCTGTCCCCATCCTGCCCTGAAGCCGGGGCAGAAGCTGGGTGTCCCCATCACACGGGCTGCCGGGTGCTTCTGTGGTGGGCGCTGGCGAGACATGGCTGGTGTCTGCGTGTCACGGTGTCCCTTCCAGTGTCACCATGGGCACGTCACCGGCACCCGTCTCCACCCCAGCACAGCCCGCTCACCTCCGCCTGCCTGGGCAGTTTTCTGCTTTCAGGAGCTAGACTGTGGAGCTGAAACGAAAAAGTCTGTGAGAGGTGGAAAATCCCACTTTAGCGGTCATCTAAATAGAGATCTTTGTGCAGGTGACTCCTGTGCATGGTGTGGTAGCTGGCCTGTCAAAGCAGAGAGCTCTGCCTCCAGGAGAGGGAGAGGACATCTCTTACCTCCTGCTCCTGAGGGCCGGGTGTGCACACAGAACTGTGCTCACCCCTGCGTTCAGACCCAAACAGTCCCAAAGTGGAGCACGGGAAGGAAAGACTGTTCTACAGGTTAGGTCGAAAAATGTGAAGGAGTTTCATTTTCAATGAAATTTTCATTTTCAGGATCCAGATACTCTCTCCCTAATAGGTGCTTAGTTCAGAAATGCCTGGACCTGTGATTTCCCTTTGTTGCCACTTCTGCCTTTCCTCACCAATTGGATGCACAAGGTTCTGGGTTGGGCAGTGTCTGATTTTTTTTTTCTTTTTTCTTTTTTTTTCTCCTCAGAGATGGTGAAATGTCTCCCGAATGCCAAACCAGCCCCCAAGGCCCAACTAGTGTGTAGCAAGACAGGAGGCATAGAGAGCTGCTTCCTGTCATGCCCATCCAATACTCTTTTTGTTCCAGGTTTGTACAAAGTATTTATCCCTCTAAGCCTAAGATGTGACAATGATTTTTCTCTGAATGTATTAATGATTCTTGCATTCAGGTTTTGTTAGGGACAACTGTAAATGAGCAAAACCATCTTTATAAACTAAATTGGGCCAGACATGCACATCACTAATTACAAGACGAGCTGATTGTGGTTACATTAGAGGTTTGGCTCTTTGTGGTTTAATTTGAGGTGTGCTTCGTGAGAGTGAGGAAATTCTAACAAAAACCTGAGAGACACATCTGCCTTAACCAGGATCGTGCAAAAGAAAAATTTTAATATATTGAATTGCTATGACAAAAGTGAGGAAAAAATGAACAGTTGATTTCAGTTAATTCCTGCTAATTTTCAGTACCATGTTTTTAAACTTGAGTCGAGTCCCCTGTGCCTGTCCAGGCATCTGCTTAAAGCACTGGACTCTGCATCGTGGCCTGACATGTGTGATGGAGCAGGAGCAGAAACAAATCCCAAAGCGGAGGGTCCCCCCGGGAGGGGCTGAGCCGGGCGAGCAGGGTCTGAGGTGGGTGGAGGGCTGGGAGGGACACGCTGGGGTGTTTAAGGCCGTGGCTGCCCCAGCACGTGAGCGAGCTCCCTCGTCTCAGCCAGGGCAGAGGGTGACCTACAGCTGCCTTAAACCTGACCCACTGCCTCACGCTGGAGGGCTGCAGCTGGCTCTGCTTCAGGGGGGCTGTGGCAAAAAGGATCTCTCAGTGGTAGTTGCTGCAGTTGAGGGTTTTCATAAATTTTGCTGGTAATAGTTCAGCTGAGCGTTACTTACAGAAACTCGAGCATTTCATCTACGCCCCCCTCCTTTTTTTTTTAGCATCATTTGCTACATTTTCATGGAATTTTCATCTGCAGAGTTTTGCGGGTCAGGTGGGATGGGGAATTGCTGTTGCTTTTTCATACAGGTTCTGGTTCTGACAGAGGATTAATTTTCCACAAGAGTGTCTCTACTTTTCATGTTAGTCCTAGCATTAGTGTGGTAGAGCTGTTCACACTTTATTTTCAGTTTAGCAGAAATTACTGGAACCATGCATTTATCTAATTTATATGCACCAATACACAGTTTTATGTGTGCAATATGTAAACCCTGTAAGGGTTTCAGTATGCTATTGTTTTGTTTCTGCCAATAGATCCTGTCAGTCTGAAGCTAAAATTATTACAAAAGTACGTGGTTTACTTTTTAAATTAGAGATGATCAAAGCACAAGGACTTAGCCATGGACAAACACAAAATATTTTCTGCTTGGCCATCACAGAATCATTTACAGCTAACCTCATGGCAGATTGTTTATGCAGTGTAACATTTCCATGCTGGGAGAAACAAAACTTAGTCAACACTGTGAAGCAGTGGCCTTTGGCAAACGATTTCAACTACGTAAAATCCAAGTTCAGCACTTGAAGTGCCTCCTTATTCAGCACTGTGTGTGTTCAGGAGCGAGCGTGGTGCTGGGGGTGAGAGGGGAGCGGGTGCTTCGTGGGGCGGGTGCCCTGACGCTGCGTTCTGCCCCGCAGACTCGGAGAGCAGCTACACGCTGAGCTGTGGAGTCCCCGTGCAGCAAGGCAAGACCCCGCAGAAGCGCAACGCCACCCTGCCCAGCTGTGCAGGTGGGTGCTCCCGCGCCCGCATGGGCGTCTCGCGCTGGGTGCTGGGTGCTGGGTGTGGGGGTCCCCAGAGCATGGGGCAGCTGCAGGACGTGCGGCCGGCATTGCAGCAGCCTGTGCTTCATCGTGTTCAGCCCCCCTGAGGAATGGAGTGTGCTTCGTTGCCCTCCAGCATGGCACTGTGTTGGTAGGTGACTGCAGGAGTGCTGGAGGCTTGAGATATATTCAACAAGGACAAATATTTAGAATAATTTACTTCCCCTAGTCCAGCAAGGCAATAACAAGCATATCAATCCGGTGTTTCTTCCCAGAGTTGGAAGTGAGCCCAGGGCCCATCAGTAGCCCATGAGCAGAGGCTGTGGTGGGTCCCGGAGTCCTTCCTCGGGAGCACAGGTCCTGCTGCTGGGGATTCCCAGTAAAGAGGGTGTGAGACTTCCATGAGCACCTACTGCGTTTCATTCATCTTGTTCTCAGGAGTGGCTGGATTATTTTTGCAGAGACGTTTCAAAATGTGTCTTAAAGTTGATATTCAGCATCAAAAAATAAAGTTCAGCTCAAAATGGTTGAAGTCTGGCAAAATTAGAAGCAGCTGAAACAGCACCCAGCAGTGGAAGTCTCAGGCCGCTCTCCGTGTCCTGACCCGCAGAACTGCTCTCGGGTTTGCCAGCCCTCCTGCCTCCTGTCTCTCCCGTATGTGGGTGCCTTAGGAGGTGCAGTGCTATGGCGTGAGGCGAGGGCAGCAGGTGTGTTTGCCTGGGGCACAGGGACAGGCCACCGCTGTAGTCCGGGCTCAGCAAGGCCCTCCCAGGGACAGAGGGACCCACCTTGCAGCACTTACCTGCGACCACCCTCCACCTGCTCCACGGCCCACAGGCAGCCCGCGGCAGCTGGCGGGCGTCAGGCCAGGCCCAGCCTTTGCCACCGTGGGTCTGTGAGGAAGCAGCCAGCAGCTGCATTTCCTAAGCAGCCCGTGGCTGTGTAACAGCCTTTGAACTCACAGGGCATAGCCAGCTTGGATTTAAAGCTGAAGAATAAAGCTTGTGAGCCATAGACCACAGTCAAATAAAGACCTTTCCTTCGGATCATTTTCAGTTGCCAGCAGTGTAGCTCCACTAAATTTGTCTTATTCCTTGTTGGCATTAGCAACAGCAGGGTTACAGCCAGGTAACGGGGGAAGTCACAGACAGAAAGTCAGAAACAAAAGGTAAGAATTAACCTTTTCCATAGTAAGAGACAAAGTCCCCCAACTTCCACCAAGATGTGCAGGCCTGCTGGAGGGGAAGTGCATGTGCAGAGCATGTGAGGTACTAGCAAATTAATTAATCTTTATGGGCTCAAGAGTAAGTGTTTATGTGAAAGAATGAACCTAGGGAAATGGATCCTCTTGTACAAGGTGTATAACTCTTGGGCTGTCTCTTATGTTGCAGAAAGACCTTTGAGTCTGGTTTTAAAAATAAAGTTTCAGACTTCATTTCACCTGCATCCCAAATGATAACTTTTTTTACCATACATCAACAGATTCGTTAACCCCTCCAATCAAGCAGAAAGCTCGTTTTAAAATTAAAGATGCAAAGTGCCATTTACGGCCTCGCAGCAAAGAAAAAACAAAAGATTCTGGGAAGCAAACTGGTTTAGGTATGTGGATTCTTCTAACATGTAAACAACATTCTGATTTTTTGTTTGCTTGCTTTCTTTTTTGCATATTTTGTTTCCACACTGCAGACAGAAAAAAAATATTTACAAGGTTTGGTCATAACTACCAAAAATCTGGAATTAACAAGAAGTTTGTGTCAGGCTGAATCAAAGTAATCAAATGTTTTTAAAACTTGTTATGACTAGGTGTGGGGGGTTATTTTTATTAGATTTTAACAGCACTTTTAAAGTTGGAACAAAAAAGAGATGTTTAAAGTCATTTGTATTTAACAGATCTTCATGGCATTTCTTGTCCTCCATCCCCTCGATATCACAACAGGGACAATCAAAGAGTGTTTGGGTGTTATTGCTGTGCATTTGCACAGCTTAAAATATTTGCAGCTCATTTAAATTTAATATTATCTTGAATTTTTCTGGATTTTAATACACAGTATTGGTGTAATTACAATAGCTCATACTGTTGCTTAAAGCAGCTCAGCAGCTTACAGCAAATGTCTGCTGGGGATGTTCTCTGTTGTGAATCCACCACCTTTGGTAGGGGGAGAGGAGTCATGTATGAGCCCTGAACAGAGAAGACTAATAACACCTATCCTAAAAAAATGCTAACGGTTTAAAGATACTATTTTTAAAATTTAGACTCATATTTTATCTTTACCTTTCAATCTAGAGATTTATCTCTAATTTTCCAAGTAGTGGCTTAAAACAAGACTCAGCTGTCAGGCAGCTTACCTTGTCCTTATGTATTATCTTCTTTTAATAAGATATGGTTATCAAACTCATTTTTAAAGTCATAGAAGTTGGGTTTGATCCATACAGTCACCATGGGAATGTTTTTCTTGGATGCATTTCCTTGTCCTTTGCTTGCTTTGCTTTGTGTTTGTTATGTCATCTGAACTTCTGGGTCTAATAGTTATTATATAATGCAATATGGATTGTATCATACAGCCACACACTTGGAATGAAATCCTTCTGGTGCCCTGAGTGCTGAAAATTCCTCTCTGACCAGAAGGTCAATCACTTATCACAAGAAGGATGTTTTTCACACAGATTTCTTTAGATAGGCAGAGGATGTTTATGTCATTGTGTCCCAGCATGTTGTGGCCCTTCTCCTCAGCGGTTACACATAACTGATGGGGGCATTCAGGTCCTCTGGCTTGTGATAGGGCAAGAGGAAACAGCCACAAGTTGCACCAGGGGAGGTTTAGATTGGACAGTCGGAGAATTTTCTTCACCAGAAGAGCAGGCTGCCCAGGGAAGTGGTGGAGTCCCCATCCCTGGAGGTGTTTCAGAGCGTGTGGACGTGGCGCTTAGGGACAGGGTTTGGTGGTGGACTTGGCAGTGTGAGGTTGGCAGTTGGACTTGACCATCTTAAAGGTGTTTCCAACCTAAAGGATTCTGTGATTTCCCCTCAGATAAAGCCTTCCAATACATTTTAATAACCTTCCAAAGACTTCTAAAACCTTTGATACCTGGTGGTTGTCGTTGCTGAAGGAGATGGAATACCAGCTAGTATTTTCCAGAGGCCCAGGCCTGCCACTCTCATGAATTTGTGAACGTTGACTCTCTTGCTTTGTTTAACCATCACATGAGTGTGTATAGTATTGCTGATCTTAACTAATTTCTGTAAAGAGCTTTCTAATTCTTATGCAGAAGAGAGACAGGCAGTAGAGGTACCACTGTGCAGCTGAGCATCACCACACTATATTTTTGCCTACTGCACTCACTAGCAAAACGAGCAAACCCAAAACTGCTCAGAGAAGGTGTCTGACAGTGCGTGTGGAATGTTAGGAAGCCTTCGCTGCGTTCACCGTAACCCAGCTGAGGTACCGCTTGTGGGCCTGTCACTTGCTACTTTGCTACTTGATTTCTTTTCTGTGTTGCTTCTCTCACGCAAAGGAGGTCAATTCCCTTGTACAGACAACTGCCAGGTGACCTTTGTGAACCTCAAGTGCGATTCCTCCAAGAAGAAACGCCGAGGCCGCAAGTCACCATCCAAGGAAGTGTCCCATATCACTGCGGAGTTTGAAGTGGAGATGAAGTCAGAAGAAGTCTCAGGTTTGTGAAAGATCTGTCTGTGGAGAGAAACGAGAGTTCAATTCCTCTGTGTGTTGTTAGAATCTCTTTGATGCTATTTCATCAAGCTGCCAGGCAAACCTTTTAGCACAAGCCTCATTCAACAGCCTCTCCAAACTCAAAGTTTCAGGGATTTAATTGAAAGGAATCGAGTATGAAATTAAGCCAAAGGAACAAAGATTGAACCTGCGGCAAAGTTCCTTCAAAGCCTCGAGTTAAGTCATGTACTTCAATTTAGTCTGATTTCTTTAAACAGCAGAAGTGCTAATTGATGCACAGAGACTGTAAGGATTAGGTAGAAGTTCTGCAGCAATGACGATAAAAATATCCTCCAAAATGTAAGTTGCTGAAACTTCAGTCTGAAAATCAAACATTTTTATCACACATATGAAAAATTCATGTTTTCCTAAGAAACTTCAGGAAGAAAAAGAATTGCTTCAAGTTATTCGTGAGATGGAATATTATGCTATGAAATCCTGCCATAGGAAACGTGGGCTGAATTCTATAAACACATCAGACCTCAAAGGCAGTTTCCTGACCCTGAGGAGTACCACGCTAGCCAAGGGGTTCAAAGAGCAGTGGTGCCAGAAAGCACCTTTCTGCGTGTCGCTCGGGTGTTTGGGTCGGGCAGTAATCCCTGAGCAGCTCAGGGATCAGGGCAGGGAAGATGGGCAGGGAGGATTCAGAAGCGTCAGTGGTGTCAGACAGAGCCTGTGTCTGGGAGCACCACGCGGTGGTGGTGGTGCTTGCTGCAGCCCTCTCCCCGGGCCCTCGGTGTAACCAGATTCCCTAACGCTGGAGATAAGACACCAGCCCTGGGTGGGCACTGACAGGCCGTGGCACTCCCTTTGGGGGCCCTCGGTGTCCTGCCTTGCCCGTTGAAAGGCCTGCTCTGGAGTACAATGAGCTGCTTCCACAATTTATATGGGGCAGGCCGTGAAGCAAGAGAGGTGTCACTGTTCGACGCAGGTAAGTTGTTTGTTAAGCACCTCTTTTTAAACATGAATCTCAATTGCTTCTAGTTTTGTTATCATTTCCCATCTAGACACCTGTAACATTGACTGTGTTCGGAAAAGGATGGAGCAGAAGCTGCAAACTGCAATCAAAACATTGAGGAAATCTATTAATAAACAGCAATTTTACATTCAGTTTTCTGGGACAGAATATGAAGTGGCTCAGAAGCCAGCTAAAGCTGCTGAAGGGCACGAAGCTTGCAGTACAGGGCAAGTGCTGCAGGATGGAAAATGCGGTAAGTCCCAGCTCTGCTCAGCCACATCCCCCAAGACGAGCAACCCAAAATGAACCAGTCCCTTGTGAGCCAGGCAGGAAATCTGTGAGAAAACAGACAGTTTAGGAGTCTGCGCACACCCAGTGGGTGTGCGTGGACCACTGAGGGGTCGTAAGGTTTTGGAGGGAGTTGGTTAAATGATGGCAGGAGAACAAAAGCAGCACAGACGTGCACACATTCCCATGCTGTCAGCTGGGACATATCAAGGCCTGTCCCGAGGCAATGCTGGCAGTTAGTTCCCAGTCGCCCCCAGCATCTTTTGAAAACTTAATTACAATTCTGTAAAACAATAATACGGTGTTTGCCTAGGTGCTGTGGTTTTAGTTTTATATCCCCTCTCACTCTCCTCACCACCAAATCATCCAGACCCGTGGATGTGTTGATACTCACTGCTCGAGAGATCCAGGAAGAAAGAGATTCTATAGAAATCTATTTTGATTTTATGTAGAATACCTAATCTCTTTAAGCCTTTTCGCAGCCTATCAAGCTCTAGTGCTTTACTGGGAGCAAGGGGCTAGCACAAACCTGTTAGTGGCAGTTCTCAGCACTGCAAGCTTTCTGATCGCTTCCAGTCATCTTCTCAAAGTCAGTGTATCTGTTTTTCCAACTTCTTTTAGACACCAGGTGATTTCCAAGCAAAAAGAAATAGTTACATGCAGCTCGGATAGGTGCCTCTAATGCCTCGGTTCAGAGGCTGCTCCCATCGTAGAGGCACAGTGCTTTAGAAACCCTATTGGAAGGCTGTTGCTGTCGGTGTGCGGAAGCCCGTACACCTTAACTACCCGTGCCCAGCAGAGGAGAACGTGGAACGCGGTTATGTGCCCTGTTGCAGCAAGAAAAGCATTTGTATTCATACCTGTATTTAAAACACCTTCCAGTCAGGGTGTTTGAGTGTCAACAGACATAAAATATTACAGGGGATACATTGCCCTCAGAGAAATCTCCACAGCTGTCTCAGGAGACAGACGTTTTGTGGTTGTCTGCTGCCAAACCAACACATAAATGCACCCAGTGTAAACAAAAAACTGACATAATTTCCACCCCTGTTTTAATTAAATTGCAATATACTGTTTTAAGACTGCATCAGCTTTATTAACACCGTGTGTCTGATAAGCACTGCAGCGCAGTACGATGCCATTTCATAGCTTAAACGGTGGAAGGGCCCTGCCCTGGTGTAAACTGCCCATGGCAGAGGTGGGCCTGTTTACGTGAGGGGAGGATCCTGGACTAACATATGCCACTATAATACTGGGGCCAGAGAGATCCATCTTCTCTAAATGTTTGATGTAAAGGCAAATAATGTGATCAAAATGGAAGTCCTTATGTAGATTCCCCTTTTCTCTTCTCAGTTACCTGCAGCACGGGCACCTTTTTTAGCGGAGAACATAATCAGTGCGTTCCTTGCTCACCAGGAACATACCAAGACACAGAAGGTCAACTTACCTGTGAGCCTTGCCCAAGTAACGATGGACAGGGAGTAGCAGGCGCCCGGAATGTGTCAGAATGTGGAGGCAAGTTTAATTTGATTATAAAAGGATTAGGTGTTGCCACACAGCCTGTGAGGCATGGAGGCTGAAAGAGGGGAGAGCCTTCCACACTTCTGTCTGGTAAAGGTAACAGAAGAAATCTCTGTGCACTTACAAGCGATACGCAAAAAGGTTTTGGCTTGTTCCATCTCCTGACATTGCCAACGAGAAGATGGGACCTGCTGCAGCAATGTGAGTTATGGTGTGGGAATGAGCAAGGCACAGGCAGAGCCCTGTGCTTCAAGTCGGGGTGGAACCACGACACTCCTCGACTTGCAGGGACTCGCCAGGTATATTGGGAGCCAAAGGGATGGATTACTTTGGACTGGTACTGGTGAGTCTAATGAACCTGCTGGGCTCATGTCCTGCGTGAGGGGCAGTTTGCCTGGTCTAACCAGCAGCAGTCATACCTTTGAGATCGTTAGGCTGCAGGGGTCTGTAACCTGCACGCAGAGTCAACAGCTGCGGGTCCTGGTGCTGCCTGAATTCACGGGAGCTTTTGGCAAGGGATGTCACAGTGCTGACTCACTTTGTGATACGTGAATTAGGTAATAATAGTTATAAGACCTGGTTTCAGAAGAGAGCTGTGCTTCTACTGTGACGTGATCAAGATAAGGTTTTAAGACACAACTGTTAATTACTTTATTTACATTATTTCATTGCAGCTGAGCAAAATCTAGTTTACATCAGATACATTATCTGACTTTGAAAGAAATCTGGCCTGTGTTCTAACTCCAACACTCATCCGTGGAATTCACATTAGTGCTTTCTGCAAGAGTATCTGGAGTGAACACACAATGAATGTCACTTGAGAAGCTGCCACTTTCTCCCCATCCACTGAATAAAAAATAACTCTAGTGTATCCAGTCCAAACACATGGTAGATTCTGGTGATTTACTGTATGAAGAAACTATCACGGGAAAATTCTCAAAAATGCCTGTACATCTTTCTTATGTTCATTTGTATTTATCCAAAATTAAACAAGAATAGATTATCAAAATAAAATCTGAGTTTATGAAGGTTGACTATAGTATAGTGACCAAAGCAGCACAATGACTAGAGGAAAAAGCCTGTTTTGTTTCAAGGCTTTCATTTGAATTATTCTGCACAACCACAAAAAGAACACCTGATTATTTTTGCAGAGTGGATCTGTCTCAAAATGTTTGTTGTCAGATCACAGCAGTCAGGTTTTCTGCTCAACTCTCCCCTTTTCTCTTTCTCTCAAAGTGGCAAGAGAGAAGATGCTTTGGACTTCATAAACCTCCCTGTCAAAGATTTTATCAAAATCAGTCTGCCTCCATAAAATGTGCCAGCATATGTGATGAAACAGTGTATTTTGATGAACACTGATTCTGTTAGGAATGTACTCACCACCTGTAATCAACAGTACTTTTGCATCACATCTTCTGGAGCGGTAACGCGTGTGTAGTAACGAATGAGCTGTGTCTGAAATCCTCACCCCTACAGCTGAGGCACCTACAAGTGTGTAAGAGGTGTTAAGCACCTGCAGTGCAGAACTCTGGTGCAGCTGCAAGTGAATAACAGCTGTGATAATTTCCATGGGATCCTTGTGGGTACAAGGCCAAAACCCCCCTGGAAAAGCGAGTCATTCGGGGCATTTCTCATGGAAATCACCTCAGATCTATTCTGTGGGCAGTTTCAGTACAGAAGGCAAGAAGGGAGCAAGTTAGCTCAGTCTGATAAGTAGGGACTGAGCCATAGTGCTGGGAGCATCAGGTGTCGGCAGGATTGAAACCCAGCTGTGCTGCTGCTTTAGAAGGATGTGTGGGCCCTGCTTCACGGGTGCTTAATGCTCACGCTAAAATCCAGGCCCAATCCTGCTCTTCAGGAGCCACCTTCGTGGTTGGAGTAGACCAGATGGATCAGTTCTGCTACAAAAACAGTAGCAGAATTGTCTTCAAATTAGTAATATCACTTCTAAACTTGCATTAGTAGCATCAGGATTTCACAGTGTCCCAGCAGCCAGCTTGTGCAGTCGCACAGCAGTCGCTGGGGTAGAAGTGCACTAACCCCAGAGGCCCTGGCCCCACGGCTCTCGGGGGGACAGAACTTGAACTCTGCTTTCGCTCAGAAGCTCTAGTTCATCCTAAGGGCCAAGTGCCCAAGATGCCCCCAGCGTTTCCCAGCAAGTATCATGGTTCTCAGGAGACCCCAACCCCACCTAGAGCTCTCAGAACTTTCAGGTTTTCAGGGTAGTTGTTTCTGCCTGCTGCTCAGGGAAGCTGAATTACAAATATTGAGCTTAGGCCACCTCCTGATGGGAACACCTGCCATCTCAGAGTGCTGGGCTCCAAGGCTGGGCTGGTGGAGACAGGCGTTAATGCCGGAATCTTGAAAAACCTGACGTCCTGATTCCCTGTCAAGGAGTAAAGCACTCAAGCTACAAGAACCAAGCCAAACAAACACCTGTCAGAAACTGCCTGGGGAGTGAGTTTGGAAACTGCCTTGTACCTGTCACTAGACTCATTCACAAAGTGCTTTGCTTTACACAAGTCACCGCTTTCTGGGGGAAGAGCTGCTGGCAAGCTCTAGTTTTCAGAGCTGTGTGGAAAGCTGCTGGTGTCAGCCATTCTCACAGACAGGGTGCTGGACTGGTCCCATCCAGACCGGTAAAGCCCATGATCTGCTGTTCCTGTATCTCTGAAATGGAGATATAAAAAGCAATTACTTGCTTCATAGATACAGTGCAACGTTTCATTTGTTCCTGTAGAGTGCTTTGAAATTCTCAGATGAAAGACTTGGTGAAAGTACAAAGTATTGTAACAACATCTTAACAGAGCCCTTGCTAAAAAAAACCCAAACCACAGAAACGCAGGTAGCAAAGAGCTTATTAAGAACTAGTTGTATTTGCTGGTGTGGTCCTTAGGAAGCAGTTACAGAACACCACAAAGCCAGCAGGTGAGATCAGAATTGGATCTGCAGCTGTCGTGATGTCACGTGTTTCAGTTAAAGGGAGCGTTGGTAGCTACTGCTGGGTTTTATGCTTTGTCCAAGGAAGGTCGGCTCACTAATGTAGATGATTTTCCATTTCTAGGGCAGTGTTCTCCTGGGCACTATTCTTCGGATGGTTTTAAACCTTGTCGAGTCTGTCCTCTGGGTACGTACCAGCCGGAACCAGGCAGGACCCTCTGCTTTCCGTGTGGCGGTGGACTCGTGACCAAGTATGAAGGTGCTGTTTCCTTTCAGGACTGTGAAACCAAAGGTGAGTTTCAAATCTTTCCCCAATTATAATCATGCTGCTTGCCCTTTTGTTTTAAGCTTCAATGCCGAGGAGCTTTCAAAGGCCCCAAAACTAATGTAGTCACTGCATATAGAAACATGGGGTGTGATTCCCTGACGTGGTCAGGAGTCTGTAAACCAGGAACGGCCTCCCGAGGTTGTGGGGACTGAACAGGCTTTATGGTTCCTTTGGAATTCACCACAGGCAGGTGCAGCGCCAGCGCTGCAGCTGGTGAGTGAGTCAGCCCCACTGCATGGCAGGAAATAAGACAAACTGGCGTTAGACGATGCTTTAGTCTTCATATTTTTATTTACCAAATTAAAAAAACCAACCTCTACATTATACAACGCTAAGGACTGATTATTAATGAGCTGGGCAGAAACTGTAAGTGTGCAGTGTTGCGTCTTCCATCGTGTCAACTTCCAGTGCAAAGGCTGAGGGAGGAACCTGCCCACATGCACTTCGGTTTGGTGACTGGAAGGATGTGCTGGGCCTGGCAAACAGACCCTCTCCTGCTCTTGGGAAAGGTGTGTTATTGTCAAGGCAGACACGTATCAGCTTCCAGCTATTACAAACTCACTGGAAACCACTGTTTGAAATACAGTAGGTTTGTAACATATAGTTTGTAAGGGTTTAACTCCAGTCTTTGGAACATAATCCTAGTTAGAAGAGCCTTTGTAATGGGAAATACAGGGAGCTAGTGTCTTTTGTCCTTTTCTGGCCCAGTAATATACTGTGGAAGGGGGATCATGAGGCATGTCCAGGGTAGAGGAAAGTCCTCTCTGCACTGAAGATTGCTACTTTGTGAAATCACGCACCTCCCACCTTACAGTTCATTGTTCTCCTGGACACTACTACAACTCCACAACACACAGATGTATCCGATGCCCCGTGGGAACGTACCAGCCTGAGTTTGGTCAAAACTACTGCATCACCTGCCCTGGGAACACAAGTACGGATTTCGATGGCTCCACTAATGTTACCCACTGCAAAAGTAAGTTGCATTTGTATTGGGTGTGAGATGAAGCAGTATCTTCAGATCTGAACTGCAGCTGAAAGGTTCCATCTGGCAGGCTGGACTTCAGTTCTGCCTTTTTCTGTCTGTCTAGTTAGCATCTATGTGCTGCCAGAGGGAATAGTAAAAATCGAGAGATTGAGAAAAAAACCTGGAAAAGTACCACTCAATACATGATTGTTTTGTCGCTAATGTAATTTGGCAGAGTGCCAGATACAAGCTAAAACTGCAGAGCCTTTGGTTTCCCAGATCCCGTAAGTGGTGTGGCAGTGGTGGTATCCCTCCGTGGCCCTGTAGAGCACCGTGTCTTCTCTCAGAGCAGCTGCCATCTTGCAATAATTCTGAAAGAGGAGGAGAGTTGTCACACATGCTGCAACTGCCAGGTGATCACTCGTGACAGTGAAACCTTCTCATAGGCATTTTTGCAGTACTCACCCTCCTCGCTTCAATTACCATTTTAAATATCCCTGAGGATTCCAGTGCCATTTTATTTGATCTTTTGTGAACGACCAATTCTTTTAGACAAGCATTTTTTTTCATCTCTACCCTGCTAATTTAAGAGAACATCTCTATAATAATTAGGTAATGTCATCTCGGCTAACTATTCATTTGCAAGTCTGTCATAAGTTTTTATTCTGATCATGTGTCATGTGTCTTTGAAGCCCTTCACCATTTCTAATGTAATTTGAGTAAATTAGATATTTATACGTAATTTGAAGAAGTTTGATGATTTTCCTGTAAAATAAAACCATCCTTGTCACTGTTGTCTTAGATACTCCCTGTTTTCAAACCAATTTCTGACCTTGTATAATCTTTGAGGCTTTGATTAAGCAAAATATTTAAGCATATATCTTGTTCTGTGTGGGTGAGTAGGCCTGGAAGGATCAAGCTTAAGTAACTTACTGAGTCAGGTTTCTGTGGCAAATTCAATTGGAGTTTTGAAAACTCAGAAAGTAAAATGGATCCCTCAATGGCAATTTTTCTATTAACTGGTTTAATCCAAGATAAAGCAGAGCAGATCTGTAATCAAGATAAGGCTGGCTGTTGGGATCATCACACTCATTAGCTAAATCAGGTTAAAAACCAAGCGAAGCTAAAGCAGAATACCTCTGTGTGTCAGCGTGGTCTCAGGGGTAGCCACCGTGTGTGTGCCTCCACAGCGGGCTCCTGTGGACTTACCTGTGCTCGATTTTCAGTCGGATGTTAAAGCAGCCTGAGTGAAGCCTTGACTCAGTTTATACACCAGAGATGGAGGCAGGTCAGGTACTCCTGTAAAGGTTTTCCATGCTAAACAAAGAGGCAGCTGGAGAACGTGTGTTTTTCTAAAGCCACAAGGAGCTTGGACCTGCTTTTGACAAGACCTAGAAAAGCACCTCAAATTAGCTGATCAACTAACACAAATGCTAAATTGTGTTTCTCCGCAGACCAGCACTGTGGAGGGGAACTGGGGGATTATACTGGCTACATTGAATCACCCAACTACCCTGGAGACTACCCGGCTAATGTGGAATGCATTTGGAATATAAATCCACCCCCAAAGAGGAGAATACTCATTGTCGTACCTGAGATATTTCTCCCAATTGAAGATGAATGTGGTGATGTTTTAGTAATGAGAAAAAGTGGTAAGTTACCAGTGGGTTATGTAAATATTTATTGCAAACTGACTGAGTGGGAAGTTCATATTGAAGGGACAACCATCTTCATCTATCCAGGGTTTCTAGAAGGACCTTTAGATGAACTGGCACGGCAGGTTCAAACAGAACACTGTACCAATAACAATTAACAGAGCAATATTAATTATTCAGGTGTCTTGGCTGAATCACAGAGCAGTTAATGGGCTGCTGTGGCCCAGTTACCACATGGGGTAAAGCATTGCCAGTCTAGAAGTCAAGCAAGCTGTGTGAAGTTATCCTGGGAGAGCCTCTCCTGTCGTCTGGGCAGCCTGTGCGCTCAAGGTGTGCACAAGCCCAGCTCTTGCTAAATCCAGGCAGTGACACAGGTCGGTACTCCTGGCGCCTCCAAGAAATCCAGCGTTTTCCCAGTTTTATGTGGTTGTGTCTTTGATTGTGAAGTTAATTCAACAACTTCTGAAGACACCAATGAGATGCACTCCTCCTTCAGCCCTCCGTAGGCATCCAGCTTCTGCTGACTGTTGCTAAATCTCCACGCACCAAACCTGAAAGGCAATTGTTTAGGTGGAACTTTGTTTAAAACAGCATATTTATATTTTACTTGCCAAAATGGTGTATTTTTACTTGCTAAACCAGCGCATTTTTATTTGCTAAAACGATTTGCACAAGTCTTTATCCTTGGGGGCTTGTGTTGACATCTCTCTGTATCAGGAGAATAAACCTGCTCACTGTAGGTGGAAGGAAATTATATCTGTCCAGAACAGTTTTTTAAAAGCAGAACAGTTACTGGAGCAGAACAGATCAGTCATCCTTCTAACCCCAAACTGTGGTTCCGACAGGGAGTGAAGCCAGGCACACCGGGGAGAAGTTTGACTTCCACCTCAGTACCAACAGTGGTGCCGAGACACACCCCGGGGGAAGGGGGGCCGTGTCTCAGTGCTGTGATTTGTGAGCACTCTGTGTTTGGCATCATAGGAGTAGGTCCTTAGAGGAGCCTCATGACACATCCATAGTCATGTTGGAGACATCCTGCACCCTCCATCTGTTACTCATGTGAGGGGCAAATGGGTGGGGGGTCTTCCTGGTTCCCAGCTATTAGCCCAGTTTCGGTGTCAGAGATATGATAAATGTCATAGATAAATGACATTTTCTTTTCAAACCTACAGCCAGGTGCTTTGCACTGGGAGATGCTGGTCCATTACAATCCCAGTAAGAAAGGCTCTGAGACTCTGCAGATATCAGTTCAAAGGCTGTTTATTAGAGCTGTTGCTGTAGGGAGAGAAGAGCGTGGGTACCCTGACATCCCTTAGATGGGGGGACCACGGGATCCACGCGCTGAGCACGCCCTGGCCAGGGGAGAGGTGTTGTCCTTTCAGTCGTCCAAGCTACTGTAGGATTTTCTTACACAGAAACAACTCTATAACCCTGCTGCCTACTTAAGCTTCTTGCTGTGGGACAGAGGGGTTCCCATTGTCTTTGTGGAAAAACTTACAAAGACCATGTCCTTTCTGTCACAAAAAACTTCTCAGGAATGTGTCAGCTGAGACATCTCTTGACATTTCTGACCTCTCGACCAGCAAGGGTGCAGAAATTTATTTTTTAAAGAACATTTCTTTATTTAACCTTCTTTCTAGCTTCTCCTACTTCAATTACTACGTATGAAACATGTCAGACTTACGAGAGACCTATTGCATTTACCTCAAGATCGAGGAAGCTCTGGATTCAGTTCAAGTCAAATGAAGGAAACAGTGGCAAAGGATTTCAGGTCCCCTATGTGACTTACGATGGTGAGAATGGGATTGCTTTCTGGTTTTATGTTACATCTGAATTACAGAAAATTGTTCTTCAGAATCTCTCTTACGCTGTTTACAGGGAGAGAAGAATGAGGAAGAACTTGATGTAACTCATTTTTAGTCCAGTGATTTACTTTAAAATCAGCTGCAAACACTTTGAAATAATGCCTACTTTTATTTTTATTCTTCTTCTAATACTTTAAGGATGGACAGCAAGTTACACAGAATTCCTTAAACTCAATCCTTACCCCACTGAATTCAACCAGACTCATTTTAATTGGCATTTATCATATGCATAATGAGAATACCATTAAGAGCTGTGCATTTCAGGAAGCCCCTTTATCAAGTCCTACTGGTAACACACACAGTCTTGTATACATTAATAAAACCACAGGTCCGAGAGAGAAAAACAGTGATGCAAAAAGAAATATCCTTCATTAAACTGCATGTTTTGGACTTCGGGATGATTTCTGTTTTAATGAAACAAAGACTTTCCTGTGATACCTTTGGCAGCTGTCAGTCCATCTCTTTTCCCAACACCAGTGCAGTTTTGTGAATGATGAGAAAATCTGTATTCAGCTGGTCATTCAGGACTCTAAATGAGAGCTGTTCTCAGGGCGGGAAATGAGGACCCGTTCCTGACTGCTGCTGACCTCACGTATAACCCCTGACACTGGTTCCATATCCTTGGCCCTCTTTCTTCACCTCTAGAACACAGATAATAAGGCATTATCATCTGGAGGGAGAGGTGGTCTGGGGCTAAGTTAGTATTTATATGGATAATTCAGAATTACTGCTCTGAAGCAGTACAGAATTTTCATGTGATTAGACTGGACTACAGCAGCTTGAGAGACACTGAATAATTGCCTGGTTGAAGAGGAGGTCTGGCTGATGTCTTGGCTATTATCCTCCCAAAGGATGTCACATGCTCACTCAACTGATGTTTATTTTTCAGAGGATTACCAACAACTAATAGAAGACATTGTTCGAGATGGACGGTTATACGCATCAGAAAACCATCAAGAAATTCTAAAGGTAAGGAAACTCTGCTGTACCTGAGGCTAACTAAGAATTCCTTTTCCTAAATGGTTTCCCAAGACAGTTCTCGTTACCCTGATAGGGTCATAATATTTAAACCTCAAGTGTGACCCCAAATTAACTCTCTCTTCTGAGGTTTATGCTGGTATTTGGAGCAGCACAAACTCAGTAGCTCACTGAGCTGAGCATGTGCGAACGCCCTTTGCAGAATCAGGAACTAAACGAGATGTAACACAGGTTAGAAAAATGAGTCAACCAAGAACCCGTTGTTTGAAGAGCCTTCTTCAGCCTCAGTCTGGCATGTGTTTAAATGAGTCATTAAGTTAGAATTTCCTGTGCATTGAAAAATGTGTTTACCTAAAGCCCTGTCCTGCCTCAACAAGACCTGACCCGAAGGTAGCACTGCAGGCTCCCCGAGATGGTTTTCCAAAGGCAAAAGCAACACACTGGCAAGAATTGTGGAGGAAGGCTGCTGGGATGCCTCCCATACAACTAATTAAAACCCAGAAGAGGCTGTTCAGGCGGCAAGGTTCAGCCCTGTAGTCGTACAGCTCGGGAGGGAGAACAGCTTCACAGCCCGCTCCCTGCCCAGCCCTGCCCGGCCCCCCGCCAGGCACGGGGGGTCCTCAAGGGCTGGGCCAGGCTGAGGAGCAGCCCCCTCTCTCCTGCGGGTGGAGAGAGCGCCCTGGGCAGCAGCTGGAAGGGGCTGGAGGGGCGCTGGGGGCAGCTGGCAGCTCATGACTCCTGCAGCCCGTTGGGGTGTGAACCCAGCTGCTGCCCGCCCGGCTCAGCACCTCCCAGAAACGGGAACTGCGAAAAAACATCCGGCACAGGAGGAAGATTCATCAGTACAGAACTCCACAGCAACATGGAGTAGTTTCCTTACACTGCTTTACCCAGAATCAGGTTTTTCAAAAAACCCCTGATGGTGTTCCTTTATTGTGAAAGCTGTGCAGACGCTGAACGCAAACCCTGTGTTTGTCTAATATGTATGTTGTCTCCCATAGGACAAGAAACTGATTAAAGCTCTCTTTGACGTACTGGCACACCCACAGAACTATTTCAAGTACACAGCACAAGAGTCAAAAGAGATGTTTCCGAGATCATTTATAAAGCTACTGCGATCAAAAGTTTCCAGATTTCTACGACCATACAAGTAGTCTAGTGGTATTCCGGTTTGGTTACTTTGCATCCCTGTCAAATATTGTCTTTCCTCCATAGTAGAAACATTTGCTAATTTGAAGGCTCTTTTTTGCAGTCTTTGTTTTCAATTGTATATTGAAGAATACCTATAATGTTTTATAATCGTTAAAAGCCAATGTTCTGAATGGGATTTTTGCTACACAAAAAAATTGTGCGTCCCTGAGTGCATCTAGCTGAAGATCCAGATTTGTGTCTGCGCTAGTGTATCTTCACTTTCCATTTGAAATTACATTATGTAGAAAATATTCTTTCTAGCTTTTAATTTTTCATCAACAATAGCTCTCATCAAAGCAAAGACGGAAACTCTTCAAATCCGATGAAACTACCTGCAGATGATAAGTTCTGTTGTAGAAAGAAGTATGTAGTATAAATAATACTTGGATTTTGAATTGCACTTGAAGTTTATATTGAATCTTTAGAAGAAGACAAAACAATCTAAATTTTATTTCTCATTTGTGGCTTAGTGGAACCTCTGTCCAAGTAGAAATCAAAAGGGAAAAAAAGAAGAAAGAAAAAAAAAGAACCAGATGTATAATTCTGTTTTATGAATTACATGAGATCGAGTCCCGTGCCCTAATGTCCTTTTGCTTTTATCTGTCCTCTTCTAAACTTCTTCAGAGGTTTGCCACTGTCAGTTACTTCACTGAGACAGGTTTAGCTCTGGATTTCCGTACACCGGTTGGTCCCTTTGAAGGCATTTACAATAGGATAGGTGAGAAATGAGCAGCAACAACAGTAGTAGCCTTGTTTTTCTTTCCGTTAATAGAGCATCTAATTAAGTACAATATATAAATATATAAATATATACTTCTATTTGTGGGTACATTAGTAATGTTATCTTTAGTTACTGTAAATATTATTCGTGCTTAAATCCTTATTCCCACAGGCCCTATTTACTCATACCTATTTGTAACTTTGCTTAGATGATTAAATGACTTCTCCAAGTGCTTGTCACTTCCGTTAACACCAAACTGAAGCCTTTTGGAGTTTTAAATACTGGATAATGGCTTACGCTGGGACAGTCTTTCTCAACACACCTTATTTCAGGAAAAATAACATCAGTTAAGATGCAGCTGCTGTCCAGTAAAGGGTCAGCTCTTGCCTGGCACCGCTGAAATGCAGACCAGCCGCTACCACAGCGCTGAGGGATCTGGTGGAGTTGGGAACTGTCGGTGTGAGGTTAGTGCTTGGTCTGGAGGAGCTTCAAGGGCTTTTCCAACCTGGACAGTTCTGTGATTCTTCCCATGAGGACACGACACGTGAGAGGAGCTCCCCAGGGAGGCATCCCTTTTGGACCTGCCGTGCCCGGAGCGCTGGGAAGGGCCCTCTGCGGAGCGAGGGTGAGCGCTTGGGGAGGAGGTGGAGGCAGCCCTGCCGTCTGCAGACACCCGGCGCTCCCGTGTCCTGTCAGAAATTGCAAGTGCAGGGCCATCACCCGTGGGGCTGTCACCCACGGGGCTGTCTGTGCTGCAGGAGGGCATCAGCCTCCTGCCCAGGCCCCCTCTCAGAGTGACAGGGACTGCTGCAACAAGGCGATGGTAAAGCCTGTGTTTCCTCCTCTTTCCTGGCACGGGAGCTAATTTCACTGAGAAACTAGCTTTTATGTCAGTATTTCAGCTTCTTTACTTCCAAGTCCCTTCCTCTTGTATATCATTTTCCCTTTTGATCCTACAAGTTTATTACACAGAGAAATTAACTTTCACGTCAGCATCCTCTCAGAAAAAGACCAACATACAGTTCTGCCCCCCTCTATTTTTTTGCATATCTACCCTGTGGTTTGACAACCCCTGGGACGCTCTCCAGGTCATGCATTAGGGGCAGTCGCAGTTAACTTCTTACACTTTGGTTTGTCTTTGAGCGAGTACTGTTTAAATTTACAGATTTGGTTTCTGTTGGCTACAAGTGGTTGAATGTTCCATTTCTAAGAGACACCTTAAGCATTCTGCTGAGTTTATCTACTTAGCCGTCTTGTCATTTTGCTTGCCTTCTTTCCTTTTCTGTTGAAAAGTATAATTGTTTTCCTTTCTATGTCTGAACAGTTTCAATTTAGGGTCAGACAACTCATAGGTCTCTGATGAGCTTTCTCTTTAATATATATATATTTATATATTAACCCTCAGTTCAAAACGTAATATCTCCATAAAAGTCCTTTTTTAGACACTGTTAAACCTAACTTTTTGTGAGGACTTTCCTTAAGTATTCATCCTGGGTTACTAAAGGTGGACATTCAGAGAAGATCTTGTTAATCCCAGACTCAGTGCATGCCTGGAACCAAAAAAAAAAAAAAAAAAGTTAGATGTATTTTTTACCTTAACAGGAGTTACTTGTAGAAGAAAATTAAATCTTAAAAAATCAAAAATCTTTAGGCATTCAGTTAGTATAAGAGTATAGCTAAAAAACTACTTCAGCCAAACAATGTTTCAAAGTCTGACAGGTTATTCAGACTGACTAGAATGGGTCAGGATTGCAGCTCTTCTGAAAGTTAGGAAGGAAAAGATAAGAAAGATATGGAGAAAAATAACTTCTTCATTTGCTGAACCATCTACAGTGATCTTTAGTATTTCAGACCAGTAAAGGAAATTTGGAAGCTGATGCTGTGCAGTGAGTTAAGTAAAATCCTCGCCAAAATTTCTGCTTAACAACCCACGTGTTTGGACAGAATACCACTGTGCGACGCTGGTGCCAAGCAGGACAAACTCCTCTCTGGAACAGGGCTGAAAGTAATTGTCCCATGAGTCCAGAACCGCAGGCAGCTCCGTAACGTTCTCTGGGCTCTCAGCTACACGGGGATCCAGTGCAGGCAGGGACCCCGAGAGGGCCGTGTCCCGGTTGTGGCCGCTGTTGGTAGAGCTGAGGGAGGCGAATGCCGGGGGGACTGGCTGCGCTCAGCTCTGGGGCCTCTCGCCCTGATTTACAGCCACACGTTAGGCAAACCAGGGTTGGGTTTAGTTAATCCTGACAGACAACCTGAGAGCGTGTGTCAGCTTGTGCTCCCCGGAGCCGTGCCAGGGCACAGACTCCATGGACTCCACAGTCAGGACGGGGTGCTCAAGGACTCCTGTACCAAACACGGACTCTCTGGGGCTGAAAGTGAATAATCTGGCCTTGGAAGTGTACAGTGAAATGCTTCTGGATATGTAGGGGTTTCATGCATGGTATGTTTAGAAAATGAGTCAGGTTGGAGTGTTTGCAGAAATGCCCTTGGCTGTGTACATTTCTAATGAAGCAAGGGATGACAAGTGCTCTCTAGGACAGTCTGAACCAATTTCAGCTGCTTTGTACAGCAGCACAGAATTTTTATATCAGCTCTAAAAGTTAAAAATGCTTTGACTTTCTTACTAAATTTATAGTTACAGAAATCAGCAGTTAGCAAATAGAGGGTGAGCTCAGCTCGTCGTTTGTTAACGTGGGTGTAGGAGATCTTCATTGTCAGAAGTCAGAAAGCACATCGGTGCTGTACCCTGGCAGTACAGCGACACGGAATGTCTTCTGTGGAGAAGACCTAGGCACGTTTGGGAATCAAAAGCCATGAAGGAGAAAGATGGCTGCCTGTAAGCAAACTGGCTTTGTGAAATGAATCAACACATCGCAGAATATAAAAAATGGGCTTTTACCCTAAACATGAACTATTGCATTTAAACATACTCAATAAATACAGCCCTGCATCCACTCTTACGGAATTGCACCTTGTGTGCGGGATAGGTGTTCCCCGGGAGGGCTGGAGAGTGTCTGCTTGTGATTGCCCAGTTCCACAACACAGACTGAGCTTTTGATTGCCAACTGGCAAATGCCCGTCTGCTTAAAAGCTGCACCTGTAGCACTTAACGTTTTATAAGCCTCTCCTCCCGCTCTAAAGACTGCACTTACTGCGGGTGAGGGGGTGGTGAATCACCCCTCCCTAATCCCTCCCTGTCCCCCCAGATGGCCACGCAGGGGCCGCAGCAGTCACCAGCGGCTCCTCAGGGCCCCGGCGCTGCGCTGGCCGCTGGCTCATGGTGGCCACTGGCTCGCGGTGGCCGTGGGCAGGTGCCCCCGTGTGCCGTTGCAGCGCAGGCAGCGCTGGGTCAGATGTGCAGTAACAGGCTGCCACCTGCACCCGCCTGAACAGCAGCAGTGACTCTGCCTGAAGATTTAGCTCACCAAAACTGGATTTCAAGCCGCTGAAGTCTTGTTTCAGCCCTTTTTTTTTTTTTTTTCCCTGTCTTCCTCCAGTATACATTAGATTTTTACCTAAAGACCAACTTTTCAAAATAAATTGATTTCCTCATTGTGCCTCCCCCATAGAATAAAGTTAAATCACAGTGTGTTATAACTACTACAGATTTAGACTGACCTTGCCTACACATCAGCTTCATTCTAGGGTAAGCCTACTTAAAAGTGAGTAAGCTTACTTAAAATGAGCTTACCTAGTAAACTAGACTTAGTTTAGTTTTAGTTTAGTTTTAGACTAGCTTAAAAAAGTACCAACTGGGTGCAGAGCTTTCAGAGAGCCTGCATGGGGAGTGCTCAGCTGGGTTTGGAAGAGCCCAGCTCAGCTGGGTTTGGAAGAGCCCAGCTCAGGCGGGTTTGGAAGAGCACAGCTCAGGTGGGTTTGGAAGAGCCCAGCTCAGGTGGGTTTGGAAGAGCCCAGCTCAGGTGGGTTTGGAAGAGCACAGCTCAGGTGGGTTTGGAAGAGCACAGCTGGCCGCAGCACTGCCTGTGACCAGAGCGCAGGGGTGACACCCCTAGAAATGTCTGGAGGGGGGTGTTAAACCTTCAAAGAGGAGAGGCAGCCCCAGCCCATGCCCCTCTGCAAGGGCCCAGCAGAGTTGAGTTCCTCAGGTCGGTTTTACCTGTGAACAACCCAGTTTTAATCTCACGGATAGCGAGTTACCAACCTCAGGGGCAGAAGCAGCGCTCTGACTGCCACGGGCACTGCTGACGCTGGCAGCGCCCGGGTCTGGGCTCTGAACACCTTTGAGTGCCCTCAGAAAGGCAGCTGGAGCGAAATCTGCAACAACTGCATCCAGGGGCAAACTTCTCAGCCAGCTCAGGGGTCTGGATTTTCCCTTTTCTAACGATGGGAATGAGCAACACGCAGTTACTTGTACCTGTGGCATGAGTTCCAGTAGTTGCATTTTTGTCATAGTTTAAACCCACTGATTGACAGGAATGGTGGTAACTGGAGAGGCTGTACAGACCCTCAGTACTTTGAGACTTTAATGAAATAGTTTTCTAGGATGAGAGACTGTTGTAAGCACTTGGGGGGGGAAGAAAAAAAAAGACTTTTGTCTCCCATAAGAATTTATGGAAGAAGGGAAATTTCTGTAAGGTAATATGAATTTATTCCTCAGAGTGAGACTTGGATTCAGAGAGAAGTCTCATGTTTTATCATAACATTTTTCATCTGAATGGAAAGAGACTGGGAAATAAACAATGTCAAAAAACCTGTTATCTAAGTATCCGAATATATACAATTCCAGTTTGTTACTTCATTTATTTATTCTGTTTCGTCACTAAGCTTTTAATCTATAAAATTAATATGTAATATACAAGAGTAAAATGTACAGAAGTACCTTTAGATGTAATAATTTAAACCATCTGTATTCAGAAAGCGGAGATAACAGTTTAAAGATATGCAAACGATTGCAATTCCATTTTAGCTGAATTTCTCAATATCTAGAAAAGTGGCTTTACTTAATTAAACTTTAATGATTGTGAAAATACCTTTTTTAGAGTTTCTTTTTGTTACTTTTTTAATTAAAATTATTTTGTAAATATTGTTTTCTATGTTTTATACCTTAGGCTGTTGATTTGCATTGACAGCAGCAGACACTCAACACGGTGATTACAAAGGTACTTTAGGAGGCTGGGGTGGATGTGGTCAGTATTTGTCCTCCTAGGTTACTGCTCCTGTTACTTCTGCAGTCTCACTGGCATCATAGGAGGAGTTTTCTAGGGCAATTTAACGTGCTAATTTTCATAGGATTGCCTATCATGTGTCATTCTGAAGTGCTCACCGTTTTCATACCATACGAAGCACATGTATTCTAAAGTTAGTGCTAGTTCTTCTTCTGTGGTTAAGAAGCAACACAAACCTCAGAAATAAAAGGGAATTCAAAAGGTTACACCCAAATGTAGTATAAAGACAGGGAAAGGTGTGGTATCTGTGCTCCTAGGTGGCAGTGGAAGGGATAAAACCCCATACTGGATCGGATCATAGAGCCTTTCTTAGGCAAAACTGCCACTGAGGTCAGTGGTAGCTTCACCTACAGAGAGCTCGCTACGATCACATCCATCATCTGTGAGCAGGAATTCCTGGTAGACTGGATTTCGGGGGAAATTACCTGGAGTGTAATACTGGTTTCTGTACCAATTTGCTCCGTGTAAATCACTGGGCAAGAGTGACATTTTGAACTGAACCCTTGTAGATGCTGCTGGGACTTCTAAGCTTTATTACCGATGTAAATTATGTACAAACAGCTATTTCCATATGAAATGTACCATGATAGTTTAGAGCAAAGATAGTGAATAACTGTACAAAATTTGATACTTAGAAAATAAAACACAGTGGTCTAAGCTTTACCAATATTTTAACAATACTGTCAGATTTGTAGTAGAAAATGTTGTTGTAAATGTACCTTATAAGAAAATACATTTCCTTTTGCCTCTGTATATTAATGGCTTTGATTTCTATGTCAGAGCTCAAAATGAAGCATGTAATAAAACTTTTGTTAAAATCACTTTCATAATAAACGTAAAATGGAATGGATACCCCTGTCTGCTCTTTATTTGTGTCCATGGAAAAGGCTCCATGCACCAGTGTGATGTAGACAGGAATCAGAAGTGAACTTCTCACTTTTTGATAGCACTTAGATATTTCAGTCTAAGTTTCATCTTCAGGCAACAGGGAGCTTTTTCTTTCTCATCGAACAACTGGAATTTGTGAGTGCTGGGGCACGAGTTCAGTTCCTTCCAAAGAGACTTCAAGGGGAGTTTTTCAGAGCAAGAAGAAATCCTGGCTGGAGCAAAGCAGCACGTCACCAGCATCCCTCCAGGCCTTCAGCCCTTTCTTCCAATAACTGGGGTTACGGTGCCTCGCCCAGGTGGGTGCCCTCACACAGCCCCTGCGAGCTGCAGCGGCGGGGAAGGAGGAAGGGAGGGGAAGGAAGGAAGGAAGAGGAAAGAAGGGGAAGGAAGAGGAAGGTAGCTCTCCTCACCGTTCCCACCACAAGCTGCCGCAAAGACCGGTGGCGTCCAGACTCGCCTGCTGCTCGTCCCACCGAGGCCCCACCACCCAGGGGTGCAGAGGCCCCGGGCAGCCTGGAGGCGCAGAGAGCCGGCCCCACCACGGCTGCCCGAAGGCAGGCAGCAGCGCTGGGCAGCGCCGGGCGAGCACCCGGGGACACGGAGTGTGTAAATCCCGGGTCACAGCAGGGTCACGCTCCCCTTGCCTCTGGACAGGGCAGGATCGCTGCGGCTCTACCCAACAAAGAAGTGAAAATACATCCCACTCTTCTTCCTTGGTTTGTCTACAGAAAAAAAGTTTAACCTCTTTTCTTCAGGTAATTGGAAAGTTTGACTTCACTATTAATTACTTATTGTGTATTTTCTGTGAACTTCCTCAGGTTTATAAAGTCATCTGGCAAAGAAGACGTAAACAACCAACCAGTTCAAATAAACAGCAGTACACACTCCCAGCTGGAGACAACATTTTGTGTAGTGAACAAAATCTGTACAGAAAAGCAAGTGGTGTAAGGATGTGGCATGTGTAAGACACCACCATGTATCGAGTCTGTGGCACAGGCAGAAACAAGGGCTGTGTGTCATGGGGACCCTTTCCACAAGCAAGGTCCCATGAGGACTGGGAACGCCCCAGTCTCCACACTTCATAATACTAGTGCAAGATCCCCACAACAACCATCCTCGTTTTCCAAACCACAATATTAGCAAAAACACCCTCGAACTGAGAGTAGCGCGGTGGGAACCCCGTCAAGGAACACTGGAAATACAACTGGTCTTTGATCTGCCGCTGTCTAAGGGCGCGGGTCTCAGCGGGTCTCAGCAGCACCCCGGCGGAGCCTCTGTGCCGGGGGAGTGTGGGAGCGCAGCACGTGGCGGGGCAGACACGCTCGCGGGCAGGGAGGAGGATTTGCTGCGTCGGCTGCGCAGACACCCAGCCTCAGGCTGGGGCTAGATCCTCGCTCGGAGCGGCCGTGTGTAGTTATAGCACGTAGGCGTCGGTTTTAATCTCTTCCTCCTCTCTCTGTGCCTGAGCTCTTGCAGGCCTTTAGCCCCTCCTGAGAGCTGCGGTGATGTGCAGAGGGGCCCTGGGCGCAGCCCAGCGACTCCAGGCAGGGCAGCGAGCAAGCCGGGGGTTCATCGACATTCTTCCCCCCCGGCACTCCCTGGATTTGTGGCTTTCATGACCAGCTGCTGACCTGAATTTCTACAACCTGCCTTCTAGAACCTCGACATAACTTTCCAGAATCTCAACCTGCCACAGCAGACAGTCCACAGTGGGAGCGAGGGGAACCCCGCCGTGGAGGAGAACCCGCCGTGGGGGAGAACCCGCCGTGGGGGAGAACCCGCCGTGGGGGAGAACCCGGCCGTGGGGGAGACCCGCCATGGAGGAGAACCCGGCCGTGGGGGGGTGCGCGGTGCGAGTGCGGCTCCGTCCCGCTGCGGAGCTCGAAGGCGTCTGGGGATCCCGGTGACAGGCGGGAAGTACGGCCTGCAGCCCCCAGCCCTTTTGGCCAGAAAGTCAGGAAAGCCACAGCGATAGTATTAAAGTCAGGAGCTTGCCGTGTGTTAACGCATTGTGGTTTGGGCTGGCTTTAACCTCATCTTTCGTTGTTTCTTTTCCCCAGTTTGCTCCCGCACTGGGCTGCCCTGTCTTGGTCATTTATAGCTGTGCACGGGCAGCCTGTCTCATGTACGTGTGAGTTACCCCTCTGAGGCTGTTTTCTGGGAGGGTTGTCAGCCGGTTGGTTTGTTTGTTTTTTCCTGATCTGAGTAAAAGCTCCTCCAGCTCCCTCAGAGAACAGGGATGGTGGTAGAAGGATGTTCTGGGAACGGTTAAAACAACAACACAAGGACCACGTTGTAGAGCATCTCAGAGCGCTGGTGCTGGGCGACTCTTTATCAGGGCAGATTTGGGGCAAGGTGTAAGCTTTTGTAAAATCGCCACTCCGGGGGCAGTGACGTGGGTTTGGGGACGTTGCCCTCCATGAGCCCCCGGTGCAGGCCTGCCCAGGCAGCACGCAGACCATCCCTTCGCAGGGGCTAGCTGTCTGCCTCTCAGCTGAAGCTGACACTGGGAGTCTCTGGACCTGGCCCCGAACTAAAGAGAGTGTCAGGGCACAGGTACACCCCAGGATGGAGAATCCCTTTTCACCTGTGTTTTTAGCAACCATCTGCTTGCTCCCTGGAGCTTTGTGATGAGAAAGGGAAGAGAAACAAAGTTGAGAAGAGTCGTTTTGGACAAAGAGCTTGTAAAAACACAAGTTGAATTTAGAAATTTTTTTGTTTTGCACGTACACAGCCAGCCTCCTTGGTGAGGAAAGCTGGTTTGGATCTGTTGGAGTAAAGGAGCAAGGAACTGAGGCGGGAAAGAGACGTGACGCAAAACTAATTGTTTGGAGACTTGAGAGTGCTCTAGGGAAGGGAGTCTGGAGGATACCTGGAGAAGGAAATAAGAATGAGGTGAACTTTCAGTCCTGGGGAGGGAAAGAGATCAGATGGGAACCCCAGGGTACGGGGAGAGAAGGGAGCAGGTGGTGGGGTGCTAGAGAGCATGATGAGCAGGAGAAGCAAAGACAGGATGAGATGTTTGGGCAGGAAGTGTAGGACAGTGGGGAAGGAGAGGGGATGTCTGTGAGCACCCATGCCAAGTCAGCTGATTTCTATTTACTTGATTGCTTTTTTTCCCCACCTCAACTTTAAAGTTGAGGTGGGAGGGAGGCATAGCAAGTCGTGATATAATCTGAGTGTTTATAGTCAGTTTAGGGTCTGAATATGTTCCTGCTGCTTTCTATTGCTGATGAATATGTTCCTGCTGTTGTGTGTCTGGTACTGCTAATAACAGCAATACGTGTATGTTACAGAGAAAATAAATCTACATTAACTCAAGCATATGCCCAGGCACAAACAAGATTCTTGTTATGCCCCTCTCAGCCAACGTGTACAGGTGGCTGGGAGCAGGGAATATCCACGGCTCTGCTTAAATAGGAAGGCATGAGCAGGGGTGTAGAAGAGGTGGGTGAACTAGAAGGCAGCATAAAGCTGCTAAGGGAGCCTCGAGTCGCAGGCTGTTGTGTTGCCCTATGCTGGTATGAGAAAGCCGGAGCAGCCGGCAGTCCGTGGAACCCTCCTGTGAGGGAATGCAAGCTTAAGATTTGTGACCTGTGGCTGAGATCTGTGCACGTTACCCACTTTGTCGGAAATTCGGCAGGTGAGGCAGCGGAGCGAGAGGAGCCCCGTGGCGCTGGTGCTCTCAGGGAGGCTGCGGTGGGGAAGGGCGGCTGGGTGAAACGCCTGCCCTGAGACATCGGGCTGCTCCTGCTGTGCCCCTCTGCGGCTGGGCCTGCCCTTCGCACTGAGCGTCCCACTGCCCGCGGGGAGAGATTTAATGGCTCCGCTCTGCTTAGGAGGATAAGTTAGGCTGCTGATGGTGCTTGTTTCTGCTGTTGCAGCTTCTGGGCTTTATCCAGAAGAAGGTCAGGGGGATATGGAGAAGACTGGGAGAATTACAGTGGGAAGCACGACCGACTGGGATGAGCTCTTGGGGAGGCAGAGCTGCAGGACCTGACTTACGGGGTCGTGGTGGAGGAGCAGCAGTCAGGAAAGCAGAGGAGGAGAAGGATGGAAATGTTTTGGGAGTCTAGGTCATAAAGAATAGCGAGGGGGAATCAGTGCAACATGGGTCGTAGGATGAGTTTCCTTGTTCCATGTGTGGGAGGAATTTCCTTTGTCCTAACCTGTTGCAAAGATTAAAACTTTCTAGCAGAGAACTTGGAAAATATGCATCCATAATACAGATAAAAATCTCTTACCTCAGTACCTCTGGAGCCCAGCCCAGGAGCTGTTTTCCAACACACACACGTGCTTCAGCAGTGCCAGCGAGTGCCCCCTGCGTGTACCTTACAGCATGTGAGGGAAGTGGAGGAGGGCTTTTTATTTACCCTGAGATCTGCTGGAGCAGGTTTCCTTCTGAGAGCATTATGTAACCGTGAATTAAATTGGGTTACTCGTTCAAAACATGGTAGATCTGCTAGATCAAAACCCGCTTTATTTTGCGTTTAACATTCAGTGTCCATTGGAAGGCAGTTTTCTGTTTGTAGCAGAAACTTGAAAAACAAACCATACATATGTGTAATAATTTACTATAAACCCTAAAGTTCTGTTTCCAGCAGAGTGGCTGTTTCTTACGTTCCTGGAGAAACCAGGACAGCCTGGTTATAAGCCTGGGAAATACAGTGCCTGCCTCCAGTTTTATTCATAATCTTTTTTTTTTTTTCTCTCTTCCAGCCATATGCTAAGTTATGTGTCAGGCTTCTGTGTATTGTGGCAAGATTTTTGTGTCCCTAAGATGTTGTTGGCAAAGAACTGCTTGGTGTTTCATTCCAGTTAGAAATGGAGGCTTTTAATTAATTACTAGAAGGAATGCAGCATGATCAATACTACTAGACTTTACTTTCCAGAGCAGGGGAGGGCAGGCTGTTGCTCAGAGCCTCCCTGGGGTCTCCAGAGCAGTTTGTAACGTGCCTGAAAGGAGCTGGCTGAAGGTGCAGGTGGGTGGTAGGTGTCATGACATGTGCCTGCGTTGTTATCCCCTCCTCTGCTTCGGTAGGTTTGTTACCTGGGAGCTGCACCTGAACGTGGAGAAGGAGTGATTTTGCCCAAGCATGTTTTCTCGCGAACAGTTGTGCTGTCGAAATGTGTTGCCTGCCCCGTTGCTGCCTTCCAGAGCGTGTGACTTGCCGTGGCAGAGGCGTCACGCGAGCTCTCCGTTCCGCTCCCGGCCAGGCTCTGCTTTTCAAACCGGCTGTGCCATCTTTCCCAGCTGGTGCTTGCCTCGGGCAGCTGAAGGTTCCTCTCCTGGCGCGGCTTTGTTGCGGGTTCAGGGGGTGACAGCCTGTCTCAGTGGGTGGGAGGAAGGGGGGGCCAGCGGGGCCATCCCCCCGTGCGAAGGGCTCTGCATCCACACCGCTGGCCGGGCGCGACAACCGTTAGTGTTGTCGACTGGTACTTTAAAAAAACAAAAACCTCACAAAAAGCCACCAGTTACAGTGGTCCTGAGCTGCTGCTCCAAGAATTGCTTCAGATGAGGAATACACCTCGTTCACTTTTTCAAGGTTAGGATTTCTCAGGGAGGATTTATTTTTAGGTTAATTCCACTGAAAAGGTGTTAAAAGGGGAAAGTTTTTGCAAACTGCAGCTGCTACAATCTGATGCTCTGTGGGAGGGCAGGAAGAGGTGGTGATACTCCTCACTACTGAGTATTCTCTTCCAGCAAAACGGGAAAACTAGAAATAAATTAGAGCTGCTAGCCAGCTTGATGCCTGCTGAAGTGGAAGATACTAAGGTGGTTCCTGATATTTTTCAAAAATAGGTGTGGTTTTTTTAATCTCCAGTGTGGTTTTTTGCAGTGTAATTTTCCTTGCCCTAAGAAAAATGTGTATGTGGAGTTAGCTGACGTACTGTTGGCATCCTCTGTTTCCACCCCCAGCTCAAAGGAAAGCACCGACCCCTGATCCTCAGAAGGGGCTTTGGGGCGCTTCTCCACCTGGGTCGGCTCTGTGGTACCTGAAGCAGGTGTTGTTTCCCCACCCCTTCCTCCCTTGCTAGCCATCTTTGGGCAGCGCTCTGCTCTGTCTAGGTGGCCTTGCTTTACAGAGGTGGAGCTGATTTCCACACCCTCCTGTTGGGGCTTAGCAGAAATACTTACCCTTACTTAACAAATAAAAGCTTGTGGCTGCTACTGGGACTTTACAGCTAAGAAGCCGTCTGTGTCTAGAAGTAATGACTTCTAATAACAGGGTGTCAGAGGCTGGGTTGACACCTTAAACCAGTAACTCTAGAGGTAACACTTGTGGGTTGTCCTCCCTCCCTGCTGCTTTCTAGTGAGATTAGTTGAGGCAAATGATGGGTTGGCCCCTGCCTGGTTCGTTATGTAGTGTGAGTGACTTAGTGAAATAACTCCTCATGGAAAGATTTGAAAAGACCTCTGAGACGCTGTGCGTTCTTTTTTCTTCTGAAAAGCACATGTTTACTTTAAAATCACAGAAGTTGTCAGTAGCATCTTGGTTCTGCAGAAAGATATGTGAGCCTGCCATTTGACAAGATTTTGGCAGAAGGGAAAAACTACACTACTTGTGTAGTGACCTACTTAATTTATGTAGGTTCTAGATCAAGATGTTACATCCGCAGTAGGCAAGAATGCAAACAAAGCCCTTTCAGCACCCTGGTAGAGGTAAGGTATAGACCTTAACTTGCAGCAGTGTAAGGGATCTCCCAGGTCGGACGGAGGTGGCCGAGCACAGACAGTTCCCTGTGTAGGGAAAGAAGAGACGGGGAAACATGCTGAGATTTCATAACTGGTCCAGAACATGAGTGGTGGAAGCTCTGCTCCTTCAGAGGCCTTCAGGGACTTTAGTATGGTTGCAGAGCCTGGGTAACAACCTGGTTTGCAGGTCTTCAGCTGTTGATTGTGACAAAGTTGAGCAAAGATACTCCATTTTCAGCATCTAGAATTCTTTGAGGAGTTTAAATAATAGTCATCAGTAGACCTGTTGGTACCAAAGAAACCAACAAAGCTTCCTGCCAATATTAACTAAAGAAATTTCTCAGATGACTGTATTTAAAATGTTAAAGAATAAATGCTGTTGTTCGTATATCTCTTCAGTTAAAAATGCCAATTTTATCAGACTGCAGGCCAAAATTGTCTCCAAGTGCCTTTCAGTGTTGCGTGACTTGTGCATATCAGGGTAGCACCTCAACCAACTGCTTAATATTTTGTGCACTTTCAAACTCAGGTTTTTGATGCTGGGGACTACTTTGGTATAATGCAAGTAGAAGAGGTGGATGAGGAGGAAGAAGGCGATGAAGAAATAGAAGAAGAATTTAAAAAGAGACCAAATCCTGGAAATGAACCGTGTTTCAAAGTTATTGTAACAAATGAGAATGGGCTTCAAGCCTCCAATCCCAACAGGTGAGTAGTGATTTCAGAGCCAGCGTTCACTCCTTGAGTCGTCTTAAACCCTAAGATGATAAGGACAGTTTGCTTTAAAGCTTGTTTGATCCTATTCAGAAATCCTCTTTTCTTACTATAAGAGATAGCTGCTTGTTTGAGGAAGGAGCATGCCATGAGGCACATCTTGCAAAGGGTACCAAGAGTGCAAGTATCTTAGCAGGTTTTTTTAAATCATGCAGCAAGACGCTTAGAAATTGGTTTTAGTAAACTGAAGGAGAAAATAGTGAAAAGGCAACCTTGAAATGAATTCTGCAGAAAGAAAACAAAACCTCGGTATCTGCAAAACTGTGTGCCCTTGGGGGGGAAAAAAAAAAAACGGAAGAAATAATTGTGATCTTCACAAATCCCAGGTTAAGGAGGTACTACACAGCTTCCAAGTAATGATCCGTGGCCTATTAAATTTCCTCCAATTGGCTGAAATATAATTCAAAAGTGTGATTGCATGGCTATGCATGTGTATAGCATTGAATACATCAAGTTACTCTTGGCTTTCTTCAGGATCAGCTTATCTGTCATGAATATGAGACTAGCATGCCGATATAAAACTAGAAGAAAGTTGCATAAGAAACCACTTAACTTAAATGTTAGAACACAGCTTTTTGTGTTCTTGATTTCAAACACGGAACAGGCTATTTGTCACAATACTAATAAATGGCAGCGAGTTGAAGTCAGATCTGCTTCATATCTACGCAGAGTTCTGCTCAGTTCTATACAACTTCTTGTGCCAGAATTTTCATACTTACTAGGTCTTATGTAAACATAAAGTTTAAAAATCTCAATTTAGACTTGAGTAAAACTGACCCAGAACACAGGTATCTACCTTTACATGCCTGCTTTTACCGAAGTCATTGCCTTCCTGAGTCTGAGAACACACTTAAATGATCAAGTTCAAAGCAGCTCCTGTGATAATCTCAGGCAGCTTTGCAGCATGCAGGTGTAGGGATGTAGGGGCAGAAAAGCAGCACACCTGTTGGCTAACAGATTCCCAGAGAGCCTGACCTTGGCATTCAGGGAGTCTTTAATTGTCAGTGAGGTTTCTTCTGTATGTGGGATCAGATACGACAGTTGTTCAGGGACACTGGGTGGACGTGACAGCTCACGGGTTTTTAACTTTCTGAAATACAGGGGTGGGGTGGGCTTGTTTGGTTTTGGGTGTCTTTCAGCAAGTAGAATTCAGATTCTCCTCTGATTTGACTCTCAGGATCTAACCAAAATATGGAGAACCCTTCTGTTTGAATAACTGTATGTTTCCTGTAAAAACACATGCAGCCTAGACAAGGGTTAAATTCGTCAAGGGAAGCTTGTATATGATTTTGGTTTGGGTAAGAGTGGTAATTCTTTTTGAACTGCATTTTTTCTAAAAAGACCTGACCGGGGGGGGGGGGAAACAAAAAAACCCAAGAAGAAACAAGCGAAAAACCTTAATCTTTTTTTTTTTTAATAGCAAACAATACAGGCTTTTGGTGATCAGATCTCTCCACCCAGTTTTACAATCATGGTAGATGTCACAGAGCTGATGGCTAATAAGGTCCTTGAACACTTTTGCAAAATAATGTATTGTTCTCCTTCAGGCAAGAGTATCAGGTTGTTGCAGTGGAGGTAATAATGATCAAAAGGGAAGAATCTCTTGTGTTCCCAGCCTTTAAAGGGATTTGGGCTTACAAACTGAGTGCCCTGTTCTGTGTTTGCTCCTCATTTTCCTGGAAATACTGATGCACAGTAAGTTCCATTTAGGGAACAAAAGCAGAGTGTAAGTTACTGCTGGGAAATTGTTCCTAACCTGTAAGGTCACAATGTGTACTTTGTGAGTAAGAGAAGACTTAGTTATCAAACCATCAGCGAGGAAATGTAGCTCTTATTCACAGGCCGTTTGTCTGCATACGTGTACAGATGACCGCTGTAATGTTACCAAAATCCCCTTTAAGCATTTTCCTCATCGACCACGCCTGGACGTACCGTGTGGAGGGAGCCCGCCAGCAGCTGCTGCAGGTCCCAGGCTTGCTGCACAGGATGGCCAACCTCATGGGCATCAACTTCCACGGAGAGGTCCCCGACGAGGGCAGCGTTGAGCAAGTGTTGCAGGAGATGTGGAAATACAATCAGACCTACCAGCTTTCTCAAGGGGTAAGGCTCTGTAAAGCCCGGTTAGGATGCGAAAAAAGTTCTACGTGGCTGTTAACAAAAATACATCTTTCAATTAAAAAACTGGTCCTTTACAAGCATTTCAGAATAAACTACTTGGAAGGAGAGCAAATGCCGTGTAGGGATGAAATACCCAGTGGCTTGCTGCCAGCTTTCTGATGAGAACTTTCAGGGGCTTTTCATAGAGAGGGGAAGAGTGCTGCAAAAGAAGGAAGCTAGAAGGGGAGATCTGCTTCTCTGTTATCTGCGTCTTTTCCTACTCAGAATTTCTTATGGCGAAGGAAGGAACCTCTCACGGATCAGCTGTCTCACATGATGTGTCTCGGCTATGCTCACAGCTTTCCTCACCTGAGCAGAGCACCTGACAGACAGGGGTGTGTCTACACTGTCGATAACTGCCTGGGGTGTATTTGGCAGCTGCTCGTCCCTACTGTGTCAGTGACGGCTCCCCCGCAGGTGGGAACCCACTAGCGTGGAGAAGGAGCCTGAGTGTTTCTAGGCATAGCTTAGTCCAAGGGCGGCTACTTTTAGGTAGATAAACCACACTGAGTTTGGCGCCTCTGCCCCGCATGGTCCCTCATGGTACCAGCATGTTGGGAGCTTTCAGGCCCCTTCGGGTGCATGCGTGCCACATCTGAGGGAGAACAGCCCTCGGGGTTCAGTTAAAAGCCCCTCTGTGGGGTCTGCAGTGTAGCTCCTCGGCTACTGTGAGTCTCCTGAGTTAAAGAGGAGAAAAGTGAATATTTTGGGGCGAGCGCTGTGCAAGATGGGCAGGGTTAACCCTGAGCAGTGCGGGCACGGCCAGCCTGCGCCTGTTAGCTCAGGGCTCGAGGGCTTCTCTGGAGTGGCCTTCTCGATCAGCTAAGGTATCGCCTTGGCTCACAGTACTATCAGCCATGAAACATCCCCGAGAAAGAGATTTGTTACGACTGCTTTCTCTTTTTTTCTTTTAAATAAAAAGGAGCTCAGAGGAGTATCTCTCAACCTTTCTACCTTATGTCTTTGTTTCCCATCTTGTTGTCATGAATGACTTGAGTCAGGTGGAACTAGCTGTTACCACTTGAAAAATGATTTCATGGAAGACAATTAATTCAACCTGTAGTTGAACTTGTCTTCTCTTCCCCTTTCTGGCACTGGGGTGCTTGAATATCTTAAAGTCTAATCTCTGCTTCATTTCTGCCTGTGGAAAAAGGCAACAGTA
The DNA here is from genome assembly GCF_003259725.1 of Athene cunicularia. Classification (NCBI taxonomy): domain Eukaryota; kingdom Metazoa; phylum Chordata; class Aves; order Strigiformes; family Strigidae; genus Athene; species Athene cunicularia. The sequence continues at coordinate 28,797,621 of NW_020799092.1, forward strand.
GTGCTACCAAGCAATGTAGAGGTCGTTCCTTGAGGATGTTGTGACAAGCGTTGCAGGAAGGGGCTCAGTACTCTCACAGCCAGCTGCTGTGCCAGGAGTCAGTTCTGCTCTCCACTACTCTTAAGCTTAAACTTCAAACTCCTTTTAGCAAACAGATTCTGATAGAAACTGAAGGAAAACTAACCCTACCAAGTATCCTTCTGCTGGTTGAGCTCCCTGAACTGCCTCACTGGGCGCAGGGGAAGGGGTCTGGTAGGCATGAGCAGTAGTGTACGAAGGGTGGGACTGTGCAGGTGTGGTGGGAAGTGGCTGATCCCAGCAGTGGCTGCCGGCGGGGTGGGCTCAGCCTCAGGGCTCATCACCTTGGCTAGAGCCGGGAATGGGAACGGGTGCTGCCAGCACCTTCTGTCTCGCCAGGCTTTTCTAGCAACTGGTACGCGCAGGGTGTCTCGCTCTCTTTAACCGCGCAGACTGCAGAGGAGAAGGTTCCTGTCTGGTACATTATGGATGAATTTGGATCGCGCATTCAGCATTCGGACCAGCCCAGTTTTGCAACAGCACCACTGTTTTATATGCCTCAGCAAATTGCCTACACAGTTCTCTGGCCTCTGAGAGACCTTGAAACTGGTGGTGAGTGTGTGTCTGATCACTTTTTTTTTTTTATGTTCACAATAGAAAGCAGGCCATATTCTTACAAATCATTGAACACTTCACAGTGGAACAAATATTGCAAGACCAGAATGATGGTGTATTTGTAATGCTATCAAATTGAGAAGTTATCTGCCTGGTATTTCCACAGAGTATGTCATATAGAGGCCTTTATCAGTCCAAAAATGTTGCTGATGTTTTGTTGCAGAGAGTTTAAATCTCGCATCACTGTCTTAGTGAAACTAGTGATTCAGTCATCTGAGAGTTTTAAAAAATTTCCTTAAAAAAATCTGTTTGTAGCTTTGAGTCAGAAAGTCAGCTCCTGGGAGCTGGGAAATGCCAGGCCAGTGACTTACTCCTGTAACCTTGGTCGGGGGCCACCTTATGCCCCCACCGTGTGGTGGAGAACAGTGTCCATCTGTCTGACTAAACTCACAGAAGTCGGGCGGTTTCAAACTAACTTGTGCATCTTAATAGTTTAAATGTAGTTCTTTAATTGTCTCTACAGTTAAATAACAGTATTTTTGGTTTCATTAACTGCTCGACGGTCATTTGCGTGATACACCGTGAGGAAGATTTTTCAGTGGAGGCTGAAAGGCACTTCCTAAAGGTTCTCCTTGTTTGGCTGCAGATGAAGTGACTCGTGATTATGCTTACGGGGAAACGGATCGCTTGATCAGGAAGTGTATTTTGTTACCGTGGGTGCCTACTGAAGTCTTGGATGTCAACTGTTTTACGCCAGAGCCGTCGGATGAGCATTACCAGGTATAATTGTAACAAGTTCATCTCGTATTTTATCTCTGTTAAGAAGAGGCAGTGTCTAAAAGACATTGCAAGAGTTCTGGTTTTGCTTCCTTTAGGCTTAAAGATTGATTGCTTCAGAGTATAGCTATTAAATAAAAAAAAAATTCAAAGAAAGCATGGTGAGACAAAAAACGTCTTACATGTATTATTTAAATGTTTAAAAACCGAAGCAACCCAAATGAGTTCTGATATGTTACTGTGATACTGTGTAGTGTTTTTATAAGTAGGGTAGAAGGTCCTTCATGTGAGGTACCCCTCTTCCAGCTGGATGTTTGATGTGTTGTCTGATAGGCTTACCCATTGGATTTATTGTTGTAGCACTTCTGGTCAGTCTTAAGTTACAGAAAGATTTGTTTTGCTATTTTAGGAGTAGTTATATTTTTCAGCCTGGCTACTCATTTAATGTCGTGGTTTAGAACCATTGGATGTTGGAGCAGAGACTCCTTTAATTGGATGGCCCTGTTATAAAGTACTCATTTTGAGCTCTTCTTTCTGCTAAAGGTTGGTGATAGTCTAAGGACATGAATTTAATGTTGTTTGGAATCCCCTTTTTGTGAACCAAGTCTGCATTTTTAGGAAAAATCAAGAAACCTGGTGGCGATGAGGATGCTGTACTGGCCACTAACAGCATTAAAAGAGCGCTTCTAAAAAGAGGAGTCTGTACCCCAGCTGTTTCTTATGATAGAGGATAGGCAGAAAATGCTGGATGCAGCTTGTTACTAACAGTATCCAGTCAGAAATGGCGTGAACCTGCTTCTGTGATGAAATAAAGGTGTGCACTCAAAATAGCTCTGCTGTCTTGTAACAACCTAATCTGAGTTGGTTGGTTGGGATTTTGCATTTTCAGAAGAGGGAGAGATGTACTTTGACTTACAGATGAGGAACAACAGTGCACCTGTAGTTCATGTCTTATAGGTGTTCTCTTGGCAAAAGTGCCGGGATCTTTGGTAAGGCAAATTTTTGCACATGTTTTAATTCTGGATTGGGTTGATCAGGTCAAGTTAAAAGAACTGTGTGTGGCAAATGGACCAACAGAACCCTCCTTCACCACCTTAAAAACATCTCAAATATCCCTTTTTGCCTTTACTGTGTCTCTGCCACTCAGCTCTTGAGAAGAGGTGACAGAAAAATACTGATGCTAGAACCAACCGACAGAGCTTTCTTCTACTGTAGAATGCTTAGGTGTAGATTAAAGTCTTAACTGGTGACAGACCAGTGGAGGATAGCTTCAGGTGTAGCACACCCTTAGACACAGAAGGGAGGTGGCTGGAAGAGATACCGTGTTGGTGACGCTTCCAGTTCCCCTGTTTTCAGGTAAGCAGGGCTGCATGTGCTAAAACGTACAGACCAAGTACAGACAAGTCATTCCGTTTCAGAATTGTACAGTGACAGCAGCAAACAATTTCTGCAACTGCTTTACTACTATGTGCAAATAGCCATTTGTTGTTATATGGGCTGTGTTTTGGCTTTCACTATAGGTAAGGATGTTATATTTCATGTTCTAATTCTTCTTTAAATAAACCTGAAAGCTTCAGTGTTCTATTTAAAAGAATCACAGAGTTGTTACAGCAACATTGGCTTAACTTTTTACCTGCTTTTTGTTCTGTTACCTAATCCTGGTCTCCAGCACAGACCACAAAGGCTGTAACTCCAGTGGTGCTACGGGTGGTGATTGGGCAATGACTGCAGAAACCAGAGTCAGGGCAGGCGGCTTCTTGTGAACTGTCTGGGATGGAAGAAATATCTCTTGGGGGCACTGGAGTAGTTGCTGTTCTGCAACAGCTCCCTGCTTTGGAGTTGCAGAAAAGACAGTAACGAATCCTCTGGGACTGCTCTGAGAATTGCGCTCTTCTCTTAAAAGTACAGGCTCCCTTCCCGTGGGTGGGTGACGGCAGGAATTATTTTGTGTTTGTGCCATCCAGTGTTCTTTAGCAGTTGATGTCTAAGGCCTCTCACCACGATTGTGATTTTGTTCATGGTTTCCAGTTATGTGTGATTGTAGTCCTCACAACAACCCTGGAGGTGAAGAGGGATGTCTGTGGCTGGACAGACATCTCGCCTCTGCAGGCTGAGGGCAGATGCAGCAGCTGGGACTCGGGGAGCTGTCGCAGAGCAGCAGCTACTTCAGTTTCTCGGGGTACGCTTCTGCCAGCCCAGAGTTTCTGTGAGCTCTTCCTTAGGCAGGGTATCAGCCATGATCCAAATGTGTGTTTCTTTTTGTCAGTCAGAGGTGGTGTAAAAGATGGAGGCTGCAAAAGCCCTTTGCTCATTTTTACAGGAGCAGAGTTACATTCCAGCCTCCCACAGGTTTTTTTTTAGTTATCTGTAATAAAACATCATGCTGAATGGTCAGCCTTGCATTTTGTTGAAAGTACAGTAACCTTGTCTTTTATGCATACAGTCATCTGTGACTTGCTCTGTTGTTTAATGTTTAGGAGAAACAGGAATTTCTCAGGATGCTTTGACAGTGTTTCTAAGCCCTGATCTTGAAGCCATATTTCTTGTTCCTTTTTTACTAATGGCCTCTAGCCTCTGACTCTGCTCTTATACTGATTTTATTTATTTATTTATTTATTTTTCTGAGCAGCATATTACACACCACAGTATATTTCTCAAAATGCAACTTTGGTGGGATTCACTTACACCAAAGACAATGGACCAATGAGACATGCAGATGGACCATCATTTTTACTGTGACTACAAATGTACCTGTATAGATGTATTTAAATACTTATATGGAGATAAGGAATAGCAGAAAATTATCTGTAAAGGTTTGAAATTTGAGAAAACTTCAACAAGCCATTGCTAATAATAAAGCACTTGGATGAATATTGAGTCATACAGAATATTTTACCTGTCGCTTCTCCTTAAAGATTGTTGGTTTTCAGTCACTTCTCTTATGAACCTGATTGTGCACACCTTAAAATTCATTCTGGTCTAAGCTGCTGTATGTATCTGCTGAATATTGTGGAGTTTGACCTAATCCTGCTCATTCATTGTGCCTAGTATTAACTTCTTGTGGTGTTTTTTTGTTTGTTGTTTTAGGCTATTTTATCAGAAAACAAGGAGAAACTACCTATAGCAATAAACCCACCAGTTTATGACAAAGACAAAGTTTTCAAGTACGTATCTGCAAACAGAATGCTTTCTTACCAAGATTTGCTACAATAATTGCAGTGTGCTGAGGCTGGAGGGCCCTTTCCAGCATTGAACAGAGGCGAGTTGCAGGCATGTTTACATGTAGCCACTTGCTTAAGATCCTAAGCAAATTGTTCTTGTTGGATTCTTCAGAGTGAATGGATTGTCACTTACAGAATTTCTAAAAATCAATTATTTTTTTTTAATCTAAATTAAGTGCCACCTTCTGGATGAAAGAAAAGTTGCATAATGTTGTAATGCTTTTCACTAGGAAGTATAACTGAAGTGTGTAAGAAAGGCTGAAGACTTCCCTTCTGCATTATAGCATGTACGTCCATAGAGGTGTGTGTGCCTCACTGTGCTGTGTAAACGTAACAGAATTCCCCTTCCTCAGATGAGATTGCCAAACGGGAATCTTGTCAAAACTTCAGATGTTTTAAATTCGGTATGTGCCTTACTACAAGTACGGATCGTATGGTGTGAAACTGCTTCAGAGGAAAGCTGGAAGAAGGTGCAAAGATAAGGGATTTCTGTGAGCAGAGCAGTGGCACTGCACGGCCAGGCTGCCGCATCACCAGTGTCATTGCAGAAACACGTGCTAGCAGGTGACATGGGCAGTGAGTTGCACTCCAGGGTGTTTGGAGCCTCACACGGGGACCCAAGTTCTTGCGATGTGTTGTGTAAGGGGTGACGTTAGGCTGAAATGTATTTGGCAGGTATATTCACACCCCAGCTGCGTGTGTTGAGGGGATTTGTTATTCGCTGCACAACGTTCCTTGAGAAGAACTGGTCTAGATTTCATTGTGCACTTGAGATCTCTGGTTACAAGACTGTGAGGATAAGCACAACCTATTTTTTCATCCAGTGTACTTGCATCTATTTCAGGTAAGGGAGTCGGAGGTAGATGCATTCTAGCAGAGATGAAAAGAAATGTCTACTTAGTTTTCACTGCTGCCTCTTTATTTTGCATCTCATATTTCAGGTGAATGGCATTGAAATCAGGGAGGGAAGGAGATGGGGAAACTCATGCCAAATCCTTCCTGCCCTGCTTCTAAAGAACATCATCAACACCCTGTCCATGCACTCCTCAGAGATTCCCTCTCCTTTATCCGTTCGTGTCTGCAGAGGAGAAAGGAGAGCAGCTTGGCCCCTGTGGGAGGCCAGACGGTCCTTTTGAATCTCATCTAACGCTCCTCCAGAGAGGGGTGGCATCTCACAGTCCCTGTGACCTAGTAGGAGCTGCAGTCATGCTCTGGGCCTCTTCCGAAGCCTGAAAGGTTTTAAGGCTGCCACTGTGGACAGGCAGATGGCAGTGTGTGGAGCCTGTTAATGTATATGCTCTGCCTAGTGTATTGCCACTGGTTTAGGCAATTTGGAAGCAATTAAAATCATGAGGTTACAAAGTTGAGAATCTGGGACAAATTCTTAGTCATCCAGTTTCCAAGTAGAGCTACAACAGAATATGGGAAGACGAAATAAATGTTTAACCTGAATCCTGAAAAGCGGGGGAGCAAGTACGTGTAGTTTGATACAACAAAATTACAGGTTCAGGGAGGTCTTTGGCTTTAACAGCAACTGCTGCCCTAGGGCAATTGTTCTGTCCAGCTGTGCTGATTGCTGGCTTGAAAAAAAGGTAGATAGAAGAACTAAACGTTTCAAAGACAAAATTCTATGAAAAGTCCTTCCAGCTTGTGTTGGGCTTGATCATCTCTTTTTCCTCTTGATCTTCTCTTTCGTGTTTCTTTTCAGCTACATCAGTCATTTTTTAGAGATGCCCAAAGAGCTGTCATGAGAGACAACAGCTCTTGGTTTTGATCGGTCTTGTCAGCTCTGTGCTTTGGGAGTTGACTCTCATAACTGCTTCTTAGCTTCAAATGCTTTGAGTAAATTAACATCTAACATGCTTTGTCTTATTTGCACAATTCCACTGAACAATGCCTTCTTTAATCCCAGACTATAGTATCCCTGCTAGGTTGTCTCTGTGTGACAAGGGGGGGAAACAAATCATTCAGGTAACATGGTGAGGTGGCTTCGTTAGTGCAGTGTGTCACTGACAGCGGAACGCAGGGTCCAAAATGGTTGGCTGGTACCAGAGTATGGCAGTGTAGGGGCTGTCACCTGTCAACCCAGAATGGGACGGGGTGCATTTTTTCCTGTCTGTATTTTTATGCATGTGTGGGTGTGGATTATCAGGGGAGACATTGGAATGTTACTGAGTACCTAAGGGAACCAGACCACTAAACTCAGCGTAGGTGTTGGCAGTGAAATACATTAATCTTACATAAAGTGTTTCTCTGATATTAAATCATCTGCTTTCCAGAGCCTTTGACTGTCCCAAGACTTTTATGGTAAGAGGATTGCATATAGAATGGGTGGAGTAACTTAAAAACTTGGAACAAGTGGAATGTCCTTACTTTCCTGCTAATCTTCCATCCACTTATTTCAGTGGTGTTCCTGCAGTCAGCAAAGACAGATTGAGTTCCCCTGTTCTTGTGCAGCATTTTTGTGTGCTGTAAATTAGTTTTAAGATTGGTAATCCAAAGTGCTCTGGCACATGAACTTCTTAGCATGACTTCAAGATTAAGAAAACAGGCTTTTTATTCTTAATGTGAGTAGCACCTCTGTGAAATCTTGTGTGTAGCTATAAGCTACTGGGGGAAAAAAGTTGTCTTTCTAATAGTCTTTGATAACTATATATTATAGAAGATACCACTGTCTGCTGTGTATCTATAAAGGCAGCTCAGTGTGGTAGTGGAGATTTTTGAAAGAGAAGTATTAGGTTTTTAGGAAGGGGGGTTCTACTTTTTTACATACTTAACTAAGGGAGAAAGAGTACAGAATCTATTTCCAAGCCTGCTGTTCGGAGTGGTGGATTGCACGTTTCTACTTACTCCTTGTATTTGTGTGGCGTGGAGCTAACGCAGAGCATCTAAGTGAATTAACCCTGGGGAAATGGCCTTTTGGCTGTGGGAGAGGAGGTGACCCCGTCTCAGCTGGATCTGCGGTCTGTGTAAAGGACGCCCTGCTCTTCAGCTGGCAAGAGTAGCTGGTGCCCAGCCAGCAGTGGGAGTTTGTTACTCAGTGATGGATTTGGAAGCATGGAAGGGGTTCGGGGGTGGACCTCTGACTGGTTAAATGATGGCTAGAGAATGAATGGTGTGGAATAAGGTTTACTGGAGTTACGGGATGCTGCCAGGGTCCTTCCATGCTGTGTAAAGCCAAATGCCTTGGCCTCAGGCCTTTGTCACAGCAGCATTTTTCATACCGTTGCCTCTGTCTGACTGGAGTAAAGGAGTTTGCCACAGGGCTTACACTTTTTTCTTTGGCCTTAAGCACTGTTAATCCATTTTAACACCTTAGGTTATTGTTCAGCTTCATTGGTAACCTCAGAAGAATTGGTGTGAGAATTATCAGCTGATGAACCAGAGGGTTCAAAGGTATTTGCTCTAGCTGCAGCTGGAGGGGGAGGAAGCCTTGCTCTTGACTCCCAAAGATTCCTGCTTGAGTTACTTCCACTGATTTCAGTAAAAACCTGATTTTGAACTTCACCTGTAAGTGCATTCAGGGTCTGTGGTAGCTGACATGCAAAGGAGTCCTGTCTGTGCCTCTTCAGAGCTTCAGTGTAATGCTGATGTTGAGCTGCGGTTTCCCTTCTGCCCTGGAGAAAGCAACTGCCACTGCACTGTTTCTGCAGATAACCAAATGATTGTACAGCCTTAGCCCAACTCTAGCCGTGGCTGCACTCCAAATACATAACATTATACAAGTTTTATCCAACCACATTGCTTTTCAGAATGACTGTACCAATACCCTTTTTTCTGAGCTGGAAACCTGATACGGTTCACGCAGCCTGGGGCAGAAGCCAGGAATCCTGAAGGCCAGCATTCCAGCACTCTGCCACAAAAAAACATGCAATATATTGGCAAAATATTTCCATACCATGCTAAAGGGGCTTAATCACAAGAAGGAAAAAAAACCCAACCCACACCTACAAAACTATTGCTGCTCCTATTTGTTGAGTGGATTTGACAGGCTGAATAGGTCCATTGTGTAGATCTGATGATCCTTTTGGTACTGAGACCTGCTCACTAGGTTTGGATCCGGCTACACAGGACTAGTGTCTTTGTGGGGTGATACCGTGTAGGGTGTGCTGGTAAGGGACTGATCTGGGACTGTACGAGCAACTTTAACATTCTAGTATTTCTTGTGTTGACTCTGTTCTTGCATGTGTATTTGGGGATGTTGGATGCTTCAGGACTTGCTGCAGCATTGTAAGGCCTTTTATCTTCAGGTCCCTACTTTGATTCCATTTTGCTTCAGCAAGGACTAAAGGTTGCTCCAAACCAATGGATATTTGGATAACTTGTATATGAAATGGGTTTGGTGGAACTTGTAGTGGATCTAGCTCATCGGATCTGGGACTGTACCTTCCGCAAGCGTGCAGACGTACAAGCAGAAGCCGAGCAGTCACGTGTTGCAGAAGGAAGTGCTGGTGGGGCTCTGTGAAGATACTGACTCTGCTCTGTTGAAACCCTGGGGAAAGACTGGTGATCTCTTTCACCGGGGATCCCCGTCTGACTCTTCACCTGCAGTGAAGTCATCTCTCTTAGTCTGAGGCTCCAGCATAACGAGTACAAAGACTGCAGTGTGCTGCACATGGAGCTGTGCAAAACATCTTACAGCCTTCTCTTTTTAGAGAGCATATTTCCCACCGTGACAGGACTGGTTTTACAGCTCATCGTTTCGAAGCAGTCTCTCACAAGGGAGCGTATCTTGCAACTGGTTAGAAGCGGAGGAGGAGAGGAAAGTTACACAACTAATAAGAGTAGGACTAGAAAGGAGGAAGAATATAGTGGTTTCTCATGGAAAAAAAATAGCTAGTGCTCAGTCTGAGTGTCCCCTCACCATGAGAACTGTTGTCTGTGTTAATCTTGCTTTTTGAGTCATGCTGAATTCTGAATTAAGTGACCTTGTTTTAATCTGTAAAATCAGCAAAATAACCTATATTGCTGTCTGCTTATTTGAGCATGTCAGCTCTTCCACCAAAGGAGGAATGTACGAGGTGTGTCTCCCTCTCGGGGACTTTTCCTGTAGACCAGTGAATTCATATTAGCACCTCTCTGTCAGGGACTTAGTCGTTGTCCTCTGAATAGCCATTCTCGGGAAGTTGTAGGTGCTAAACTATCTTTGAGATTTCTGTCTCAAAATAGGATTTTTTTAATCTGTTCCATTTCAATTTAAAATGCTTCTCTGGATTAAGAAGAGATTGTCTCAGATAGTGTGTACTGGTAAAGCATAATTCTTGTAGAAAAACAAGTTTAAAACTTTTTTCTGTTCAAGCATGAGTTGATTGGTTCCAGAAGCTAAACTGATATTTTCCCTGATACACCTTTTTCTTCTTCTAGGGTTTTCACAGACATTCAGCAAGTCCTCAGCAACCTGACGCATCCCCGTTTTGTATTCACAGACAAGGAGGGAGAAGCAGACATCCTCTACAACTTCTCACACTTCAAAGATTATAGGTTGCAATTGTTCCCCTGATAATACAAATTTTTTGCTATGAAAACTGTGTTCCCGCAGGCCTCTGCAACCTTCCTCCTTCAGCCAACAACTTCTCTGTTTTCTAGGAAGCTGAGCGAGGAAAGGCCTGAGGTAATGCTGAACCAGTTCCCCTGCGAGAGCCTCCTGACTGTCAAAGACTGCCTGGCGTCCATCTCTAGACGAGCTGGGGGGTCAGACGGGCCAAGCTGGCTGCCTCGTACTTTTAACCTCCAGACCGAATTGCCTCAGTTCATCAGCTACTTTCAGCAGCGTGACAGAAGGTGGGTCATGTTTCCGCTTCCTTACATTTTGTGCTCCCTTGATCCCACTTCCCTCAAAAACCAGTAGCCTGCCGTTTTGGCTTGGCAGCTGTTACCCCACTGTGAGTTTGCTCTTGCTGCATTTCTGTCAAGTGAATTTTGCCTGGAAAGTGTGACCTTTTTAGCTATTTTCTTTAAGAGTAGCTAAGCAATGCTTTTTGAAACACAGAAACTTTGCCATGATTTGAATACAGATTCAACGGCTGTTGCTTTTTGTCGAGTCAAGATCTTACCCCTTGTGTTTAAAAGGTATACGAAGCATCAAAATGTGTTTGCAGTGAGTGTTGGGTGTTTTTTTGTGTGGCCTTGCTCTACATTCTGTTACTGGCTGGCGTGACCAGGAGAGCGCGCTCCTTCCCTCTGCCCCTGCGTGTGTGTGGCAGCGAGGGCAAGTCTGTGCAATGCACGGGGAGGAAGGGATGGGAATTTTCAAACAAACCAACCAGGCGCTCTGAAGTGAACGCTGCTAACTTCGGCTCAGCGTCTGCTGTTTATCATGAAGCTCAAGAAGTTTTCCAGGGTGCTTTCACAGATTGAGGAAAGATGACATCAGGTGCTACCCTGCCCTTACTCAGATACATTGAACCACCAACGTGTTGCCTGTTTTCCTGGGGGATGTTTTGAAGAATTCTGCCCCTTGAGGTGCCTAGGTACTAGAAAGTGAGAAGATAGTGGTGCGCTTTCGTCTTCTTGCAGTACGAACTGTTGAGATATTGCCTGTGTTCTTCCCAAAGAGATGAGTTAGTGTCACTCAGCGTGGATGGTTTGGAGGTGTTATTAGGGAATCAGCTTGGAAAATTGCACGATACCCTGCCAGAGTGTTCTCGGACTCCTGGCAGATGATTTCCACGCTGTCAACTGCGTGTGTTCATGGTGGTGCTGTAGGGTTGATGGGTTGTTTTCCCCTTCTGAAGGAGTCAGCTACAGAAGAAGGAAATAAATAGTGAGAGTCTGCTAGGCCCTAACAGAAAGATCAGTGAAAGCTAGTGCTCCCTTTGTCAGCTTCGTCAAGTATCTACTGAGGGGAGTACGTAGGTCAGCTCAAGTGGATGCTCAGACAGGTGGAGGAGGTGGGTGCTTACAAGTGTCACCTTCTTTCTCTCTCTCACAGAGGAGAAGACAATCACTGGATATGCAAACCATGGAACTTAGCCAGAAGCCTGGATACCCACATCACCAACAGCCTTAACAACATCATCAGGCACAGGGAAAGCAGCCCAAAGGTTAGAGAGCATGGCTTTGGATGTGATGGAAAGGGCAGAGCTGAAAACGCTGCTTCATGGAAGGAGGTCCAAAAATACAAAGAGGGAATTTTTATTTTCTTCAAAATTTATATGCTGGCCATAAGCATGCAGTTTCAATCTATTCTGAATCGATTCAGACACAAATTTGTCAGCTCCACTTGCTGCAGCGATGAATTCAGAGCCTGGTGTTTTCTTTCTTAGAAAATAAAACTTCCCCTGACAGTAATGAATACGCCGGTGTGGTGCTGCTTTCACGCTAATCCTCAGACTAGCAGGTGAACACACATCAGCTATAGTTAGCATTGGTCACAAATTTTGGCACATAGTTCCTTCTGTCACCTGACTGATGGTTACTGCTGATCCACAGCTCTGCTCAGTGGCACGAAGTGCCATCTTTGCCAACAGTAGATGAATTGTGGAGCTTTTTGTAGGGCTGCAATGTGTGGTCATACCTCAGAGTACCACCTTCAGCTTCATTCCTGTTGTTGCAATGCAGAATTGCACAAAGAATTACTCACTGAAATTGTAAATAAAATTAATTTTGTGATTTTTAAAAATCACTACGTTCTGGCCTCCCACTTTCCCTACCCTGATGTCAGAGTTTGATGAAAGGTACCTGTTTGCACAACATCATTGTGTATTCATGCGCATTTCTAAAGACAAACTGAAAAGCATACAAGGAAGCCTTGGATTGGCGAGATCCAGTGACGCTTTGTTTTCATTTCAGTTGGATTCTGTTTACCATGAGTGGTTTTGCTTGGTTGTAGGTAGTGTGCAAATACATTGAGAATCCAGTCCTGTTTCACCGGGAAGACGTGGGCCTGGTTAAATTTGACATCCGTTACGTCGTGCTGCTGCGCTCCGTGCGGCCGCTCAAGCTGTTCGTCTATGATGTGTTCTGGCTGCGCTTCTCAAACCGGTAGGTATGTTCCCCTCGTTAGCTGGGGGGGGCTTAGAGTTAAATCTGATACCTTGGAAACTAAGGAACCGTTTTATTCCCTAGAGCATTTTCCCTTGATGACTTGGATGACTACGAGAAGCATTTCACAGTCATGAATTATGCTCCTGGTGTAACATTAAAACAGGTAAGCAAACAGCCCAAAACACTCCCATACCTTTCTGTCAGGAAATCTGCCTCCTTTGTGACTGTTGCCAAATGACCTATTTCACATCCACCTAAACAAGCACTCAGGATGTTGAAAGTACCCCGAGTCCTAAGCAAATATTTCCTTAGAATCTCCCCCCCAATCATCTGTGATTGTATAAGGTAATATCAAACCTACATCCTGAATATAGCCCACGTTGGTAGAGATCAGTGAAAGAATTATTAAAATGGCAGCTCATCGTTGCCAAAGATGATTTAGTGTGATCTTTTATAACAAGAAATACTTTGACAAGGAGGGTATTCGGGATCTGTATAATTCTCTAGTTCCCTACCTGCATTTGTATGAATGGCAAAAAATATTTAATGTTCCATTCTCTTCTCATCTGATTGCTCAGTCATTTCCAACCAAAACAGTCTTTGATGTTGCCAAACTGTTCTAGGTACACTGTGAAGAATTTATTCCTCTGTTTGAAAAACAATATCCAGAATATCCTTGGACGACAGTACAAGTAAGTCAGTAATTCATCTTTCTCATGTAAACGTTCATGGATCTTTTCTCACTTGGCAAACTGTTGGGTGGGGTTTTTTTCTCATAAGACATACTTCATGCCCATCAGTTCCACAAAGCACATTGGATGTTAACCTTTAGTTTAGAAGCATTGCTTAACTTGGCATAATTCCCCCTCAAACATTTTGTTGTTAGCATTTGAGAATTTTATTTCATGGTTGCACTGAGAATTCCTTGTATTGGTCTTAGTATTAAAGCCAGTCCTGACTGCCCTCAGGATCCTGGGACCAGGATCTTTTTTCTTGCGAGTTCCATCTTTTTTGCACAAGGTTGTTGATAATCGAAGCCCATGGTTGTGAAGATTTAATGTTTCATGCAGAATATAAAGTGTGCTCATCACTACAGATGCACATGATCGCTGCATGACTCTGGAACAGTAGTGAAGGCTTTGAAAACAACTTTTCAACAGAATACTAATTCTGAAAAGCTGAACCACTGAGGTGTTCGGGCTGTTGCTTCCTTTGTTCCAAATGGCTTCACAAGATAAGGAGGTGTCAGAACAAGCAGGAAACTAAAGTAAATAAGAAATCACACTGAAGTAATCTCAGCAGCCTGGCATTGCAGGTCTTGAGGTCTGTATTTGAAGCAGAGCTGTGGGCCTGTAGCTCTGGGTGTATGTCTCTGTGAGCTTGTGGCAGGGGCGACTGCCCGGCTGTGCCCCGGGGCTGGCAGCAGTGACTGCCCGGCTGTGCCTGGCTGTGCCCCGGGGCTGGCAGGGGCGACTGCTCTGGGTGTATGTCTCTGTGAGCTTGGTGGCAGCAGTGACTGCCCAGCTTTGCCCCGGGGCTGGCGGGGGCGACTGCCCTGGCTCCCGTTGCGCTCTGGTCCCAGGGTCCCTGCACAGGGGCTGCTGCAGAGCCTGCAGTGGCCTGCCCTGGCATGCTGACAGAAAACCAGTCAGGCTGCTCTTTTTTCTTAAAGATCCCTCTTCCACCAGCATGATGTCTCCAAGCGAGTTAGTTAGGCCCCTCTCTATTAAATTAAACCTTGCCTTTGAGACTGCAGTGCAGAATTTCCAGCTGCTGACCCAGCTTCTCTGTGTTATCGAGCTGGCCGGAGCCCTGTCCCTCCTCACTGCATTAATGACTTTTCCCAAGAAACCAGATGGTTCCCTAATACTAGGGCTGCTTTTATCTGCAGAGAGCAAGCTCCAGATACTCTAGTTCCATAAAACACACAGGAAGGTGGATGAGGGCCTTCTCATGGATTTTTCCTTGTAATTCATGCTTGAAAGAAAAAGCTGAATGCAAAGTGATGGTTCAGAAACATGCACAAAACTGAGTTGTTGCATTCTTCCATATTTATCAGGAGCTAGATAACGCAGAATGAACCGTAGCTGAGCATTTATGTGTGTATGAATAAATTACCCAACTGTGGGTAGATTTCCATAAATGAATTTACAGCTGTTTTAACTAGAACCTCGTATCCAGTCAGTGATACTTAGAGTATGACAGGTTTCACAGCATTAGGCTTAAAACAGGCTGGAAGAGACTGCAAGGAGTGAGGAGAGAGACGTCAAAATACATGCTGTAGGTTACCCGAAGTAGTCCTGTCTGCAGAATGGGAAGTATTACACCATCTTTTCATGTGCAGAAGGAATGGTTCACTGCAGTATAACCTCTGGGCTAAAATTCACACCTGTATGTTCTCTTCTATTTCATTTTCACACTGGATATCTGACTGTTTCTCAAAATACCATTCTCTCAAAGCCTCCATGTTCCCGCCACCCTTTTTGAAAGGGTGTGAATGGGTCGAAGATTTTTCCATTGCAGAACAAAACAAAACAAAGTTAGAATGCAGCTTGATAGGCAGGAAAAAGTCAGTCAGAACTTTGCAGCTGTACTGCTGGTGTTCACAGAACTCTGCTGGGGTTTTGTCTCCTCCTCTGCACCTAAGTCCCATACTGTACATAATGTCTGAGAAGGGGGTTAATGTTTACATTAAGTGCTCTATTTTCAGAATTTCCGTAGTACCACTTTGCTCCCAAGAAAAGTCCATGGATATTGCGGGGTGCTTGGCACTTCCACTGTGGTGCCTTTAGGTCCAGGTGCACATTCTGAAGCTAATGCTGTGCAGATTTTCTTCTGTTGGCTAACGTAATTTATGCACACTCTAAAAAGCTGTATGAATGAAGTGACTAAAAACACGTTTATTGATTTTGATGGAACCTCCTTTCCTTTTCTGTTATTAGGCAAATATTTTTAAGGCATTTGCTGAATTGTTCCAAGTTGCTTCAGCTAAACCTGCACCTCTTGGCATCTGTGATTATCCATCATCAAGAGCAATATATGCCATTGACCTGATGCTTAAGTGGGACACCAGCAGAGATGGTAAGAAGCTCATTTCTTTGAGCGCTGAATTCTTTATATTTGTGGACCTTTTCAGAAATGCAGTTTTCTGTCTGAACTCTTCCCGTTTTCAGGCAGGGAGAGCTGTGTGCTCTGGGGCTCCCACTGACACCAAAGTGTCTGGCATTGGTGGCCCATGGGGTCAGCATCTGCCATGCTGGGGGAGCTGTTAACTGTGTCTGCCTGATCCTTGCTTCCCTTGTGCTCCCGCTACTGCCCCCCTCTGTTTTAAAGTGGGGAAAAAAAAAAACAAACCACCAAACATGCACAAAAACCCCCAACTGTACAGCAATCTAGTCACTCCGACAGCAGCGAGTGTTCTGTGCTGTTCATGGTGAGAGAATGTCTGAGATACCTGTCCCTTCATGACAACTTTAGAGACATCATACTCCCTGGGGCTTCCAGGCTTGGGCCATGTCTCCAGGGCACAGTTCCCTATTAAAGCAGGGAAGGGCCCGTGTTCACCCTTGCACTGCTGTTGGTGTCCTCAGGACCGTCTCTCAGTTGTTGCCATGGTAGTGCCACAGCATGGCCAGCTACCCGGAGCCTTTCCTCCCACCAGCTGTGCAGGACTAGCAGGAGAATTTGCCAGATGGTAAATCTTTTATTGTCTCACCAGGAGGCTCAGAACTGCTCTGTAAGTGTGCCCAACCCGGGCACTTGTCTCTCGTAGGTAGGAAAGCAGCAGAGGCACCAACACAGAAAGGGCTGCTGGGGGAGGGTTAAACAGAACGAAGTGTGTCTGTTCCTGTGACATTGTGCTCCTCGGGACACAGGAGAAATCAGTTGCTTGTGCCCAGGTTTGCCAGAGGAGTGATTAGGTGTTGTGTGTGGGGTGGGGCCCCTAGCCCACTGCTGCAGTGGCTGATTCTGTAGACATTGAGTCACTTTTGTGGAGGGAAATGAGTGAGAAACAGGAGGTGGGGAATTGAGCTTTTGCTGGTTGTATCAGGTGCTCTGAGGGTTTGAATTTGGGTCTGCTACATCCATACTGAGGGCTCTTTCACCTGCCCCAGGGTTGCCTTGAATGGAAGAGGCAAAGCAACTCCCTAACATTACTAGCTTGAGGAAAGCTCTTGCAGGAGAAGGACCAGCCTTACATACAGCCCTGGCTGGACAGGAGCTGCGTAGGGCCCAAGCCTGCTGAAGACAGGGGCTGTGGGTGTGAACGTCAGGGCTGTGATGCTGTAGCCAGCCTGGGGACAAACAGGTTGCTGCTTCTGTGCAGAGCAGAGTGTGGTTTACCCACGCCTCAGAAGCTTGAACCCTCACTTATGGTCTTGATCCAGACGTGAGATGAAACCCTTTTTCTCTTTGCACAGAATGCATGTGATTCTGAACGCTGAACTGTACTGATGAAGTTTTAAAAGAAAATTAAACTTCCTGACTTCCTTCTAGGCGTGAGGTGAAATGGCAGGTGTGGGAGTGGCTGGAGCATAAAGGAACAGGACTGCTAGAACTAGAAAGGTAGATACCTGAGAGCTTTAAGAAAGGAAGGTTTGTACTGAAACATGAAAATTGAAGCAGAGTTTTCTGGAAGATGATTCAGACTGTCAAGCAAGAAAGCTGTATCAGGGAGATCCTGTTAAATTGCTGCAAATTCTCATTTTAAATGAGGCACTGGATTAGCACAGCAGTTGGATAATTGTCCTCTGAATAACAATAGTAGAACAGACTTGTGTCACTCCAAAAAACCCCAAACCCACTGACATAAAAACACCCTACCGGCTCGCCAGCTTGGGTTGTAAGAGATGCCTTTTTGCCCATTACTTTCTGTAATCTCTGGCTTAAAGACAGGTGGTGATCCAGGATCTCTCTAGAGCTTGTATTGAGTTAATGTTTGTGTTCTTTCCAGGGAAAAGAATTATGGAACCTCAGATCCTGGAGGTGAACTTTAATCCTGACTGTGACAGAGCCTGCAAATACCACCCTACCTTTTTTAATGATGTCTTCAGCACCCTATTTCTGGATGAAACAGACAGCTGCCATGTGACGTGCATTGTCTAGCCACAGGAGGCTTGACTTTATTAATTTCCTTCCCAGATATGCTTAACAGCAAGATTTATATTTCAGTTCTATGAGCTGCTGATGCACCTATTTTCCTATACTGGTAATCCAGGAAAAAAAAATCTTTATTAGAAGAATATGCATATACCATATACTGTATTGATAATAATTTTGTCTGCATTATCCTTGTCTTGCTTTGTTCTATAAGTCGTCAGTTTGTGTTGACTCAGTGTCTTGTTTATTGAATATGGGAGACCTCAAAATGGGACAGTAACTGGAGCAATTGACTTGTTCTGCAGGTAGCCTGATTGCTTGCTTGCTGGGAAACATTGCACAAGTTCCCCACGTCAACATTAAAACTATAATTTACTGAATCATGTTGGAGTTCATACATCTCTTACCCATCCAAAGGTCTAAAAGATCTGCTATTCAAAGATCTGAAATGTTCTGATGGGAAAATACCGGTGTTTCAATGTGATGAACTTACTAGAGTAATTAAAGATTTGATGGTTCTTCCCATTTTTTCTTATTTAAAAAAAAGGCAAACAAATCCCACAACACTTAGGAACACTGTACTGCTGGCTGTCATCCTTAGCATACCCCTTAAAGAAAGTAATATTTTTTTTTTATTATTTGAGAAGAGGTCTTGGCAGGAAGGAAGAAGGATGCAATGTCTAGAGCAGCTCAGGAAAGCAGAAGAAGCCTGAAGGAGTGAAGGGGATCTGGGAAAGCACTGGAGGCCTGAGAGGTCTTTGGACTTCAAAGAGAGAGGTATTTGAGAGTGGGGTGTCAGTTTGAAATTAATAATTTCTACTCTCTCCCTTCTCCACCTCAGGGTAACTGACTGAAATTTAGCAGTTTTAGATGTATTTATGTTGTTTTGTATGTATGTACAAGTTGCAAAAATCCTGCTGTCTGTTACAAAGTACGTGTTATGTGGGTAGTATTTTTTCAGCTAGATGCAGGAATCAGGATCTACTTGAGAGCAGAGTACAGTTATAAAATCTTTAAAATGTTCTAAACCTTGCTTGAAGCTTTGCAAATATGCACCATGTTATTCCTCGTGATCAGGAAGGGAGAAGGATATTTTAAGCTGTTTCAGGCTGGTCTGAAGAAACCTACTTCTTTCCACTGAGGGGAACAAAGGCTGGAGAAATAAACCATCTGTGACTTATGAAAATTGAGTCCCTGCAGAGGTGGGGCAGAAGGGAGAGCTGATCGCCCGGGCAGAAGCGGTGCTGACAGCTGTAGCCCTCTCCTCCCGAGTCAGAACTTTTTTGGACTCCTTACTTAAATGTGATTAAAGAAACACAGTGAAGTGCCTAACGTAGATGGTGTGACCACATCTTATGCTGGGAAAAAGTTTGTCTGGGGTAAGCACATGCAGTGCTGCTCTGCAGATGTATTTACCACACGGAGGGGAGCAGAAGGCACTTGCTGCCTTCAAGGGACCCGAAAACTCGTAACAAAGTGCCTGTGGATCTACAGCAAGGGGAAGGTTTCCCTCATCTCAGAGGGAAAAGCAGTGTCATGCCTGGCAAACCAGAAGGCTGACTTTAAAAAAGGAGTAAGGTTTGGGACCACAGGCTGTGGGCAAAACTAGTCTGTTGTTGTGCGAGAGGTGTTTTCATCTTGTGGGATCCTCACAGCCCGGCTCCGTCAGCTGCATATCCCTGAGGAGAGACCCTCCTTTCTGGTTTGCAGGCACTGAGGCGAGGCAGTGTGGGCAGCAGACCCTGCCCTGCCGGGGGCCTGGCTGCCTGTATTTTTCTGCCCAAAACTATTTAAAAAAAACGAATAAAAACAGATGAACAAGGTTAATAAGCTTACATTTAGTTTAATGCATTTAACTGACACCAGATTGTACAACACTTCAAAGCAGGACGGCACAAATTGTGAAAAAGATCTCGTCTTAAAGGTTTCCAGAGTGCAGTGGCCAGAAGATAAAGATCTGGCTGTGTAGTGGGACACATCACAGCACTAAGGCACTGTGTCTAGTGGTAAATGTGGAAGACTCAGGCCACAGTCCTGCCTGACACCGTCAGGAGCAGCATTCTGGAAGCTGGGTTAATATATGGCTGGATTTCTTCCTCTGAACATGATGAAGTTGGAGTTCACGCTTATTTCTGGTAATAGTTTAAATGCTGTTGTCTTATAAAGTATAATGCTGTAATCTAGAAAATTAGTACTTTTCAGTCAGCACTGTCTTTTAGTTTGCTATAAAACCTATCAGGCATACACCCCTTTGACTTGTTGAGTAAAGGCGTATTTGTTTTAAACAAGTCAACTTGTAATTAGCAAACTAATGGTATAAGTAGTTCAGCTAAAAATAAAATAAGGCTATAACTTTATATAGAAGGTGCTTGTGGGAAAACAAAAAGTATCTCTTTGGCAGAAAACTGTTTATTCAGATTGTTTCTCCTTGCGATTGTCCTTCCAGATACGGTAATTGAGTGCAGAAGCCATGGTTAGCCAGGCTAAATAAGGAACCATCAAATAAGCTGCTGTTCTGCTGATGTTGTACCAGGAAACAGTTGTAGCTGTTGCCGTACCAGTCGTGAGCAGGAGAGTCACCAACCCCTGAAATACAGGAAGGTGGTTAGTGTTGGTTTTACTTGTTGCATTTTCCTGACTCGATAGTCTGTGTGGCTCTTTCTACTTAGCTCTGGCACTGTTCTATCCCTCTGAGTTAATTCCTTCTCAGAAAACCAGCCAGCATACAGATTTCTGGTAAGTGAGGAGTCAGCTTGACTCATAAAACGATAACACAGTCACAAGAAAGGACATTTTGCAGGGAGCAGGAGAGGGAGAATAAAATCCACCTCGCCCGTCCCCTCTTTCTTTGGTAGCAGGAAGCGTTCCGCTGATGGAAACCCCGTGTGACCCCGAGCAGGTCACTTAGAGCTAAGTAAACTCCAGTCTCTTTGTGTCGCAGATGCTGCCTGTGAATGAATCTGTGACAGACTGCAAAGCCCCTACTGTTACAGCACTGCATATAGATCTGGAGAACCAGGCAAATATTTTTATTACTGATTGTTATGTTTGAGGAAAGTTGTTTCTCTTCAGACTGCAGTAAATTAGTCTTGTCTAAAATGGGTGCTGGGTTACCCAAGTAATGTTGTTATAAACTCCTTATCACTCCTGTTTGCCAGAGATACCTAGGCATAAATGTTTACATTTTCTAGTCACACAAAGCTCTTATCAAAGGGTGGCAGAAAGAGCTTCTTGAAATCTAAACGTTTAAGGGTGTTGTAGATAGGTAAATTCTCTCTGGTGACTGCTGGCATGCATTAACGAGAACTTTAGAAAACTTCTGCAAACCATATTCTGTACTGAGGCTTGTTTTCAGGGAGAAAAGATTGTGACACAAAACTTTCATCTTAGCACTTTGCAAATGACAGCAGAAGCCTCCGAGAAAGCAGCTTACTTTTCCACTTACCCATCCCATTTTGTGAGCTCCAAAAAATATTGGAGTCCATGCCCAGTTCAGTGCCAGCTGCCCTGCATACAGCCCCAGAGGAACCACCGCCTTTTCGCTGAAGCCCCCCAGTTCCTTCCACACCAGGTAGGAGCCATACCTGGAGAAAGCAGAGGTTAGTCAGGTGTAACTCAGAACTCTGGCTAGAAAGCAACCACCTGTTCTTGAACAAATGAAATTAGTAACTTCAGTGTTAGGGTCTAGATCCTCTAGGTGCAGAGGAGCAGATGACCCACTGCGTTTCAGTCTTAAAAGAGAATGCCATATTGAAATGGAGCCAAGTCTAAGATGCAAGGGTAAATGGTAAGTCTCTAAATAGCAGAGAAACTTAATTTTGGTACTGGGACATGGTGCTTTAAAAGAAATGTAAAAAATAAAACCTTTTAAAAAGGATGAAGTGCAGGAGTTGAGGTGGGAACAGACAAAAGGAATGGGATTCCTTGTGGGTATGGACAGTGTTAGAGCAGGAGCAACCCTGTAGTTATATTTCAGAAGGGAGGAGTGGATGGGACAGAGGTGGGGACAACAAAGATTTTGGGGGCTTCTATGGGAAGAATTAATCACAGGGAGGATCCAGCACCCTTCCTGTCTCTGGGATCCTGGCTACTGAAAGATCCTCCTAATGCCACAGAACATTTCAGTGGCAGGACCCCAGAATGTAAGCTGCTAAAGACAGGAATTCTCAGCATTTGGGAGATTTACTAATGTAGGGTTTATTTTTGCACTGGGGGAGCCCGATCAGAAAGGGAACACTCATCAGCCAAGACTATTTCTTCTGTTTTTGTTTGACTGACTTTCCCCTTAGGCATCAGCTAGATTTCAGTCCAAGTGACTGCGCAGCCATTCCAGGTGCCTACAGCAGAATCCCCTGGATAAAATGTCGCCCTTGTTTTAGAACTGGGAGCTGAATACCAACCACCCTGGCAGGAATGTCAGCTGGACTCTGCGCAACAGCGGGCGGCTCAGGCGTGTTTCTGCTGCCAGTGGAGCAAAGATGAGACCAACTTGTAAGTGATAACTTTTAGGAGCAGGCAAACATCCACAGGAGTAGTTGCAAGGAGTTTGTCTTCCTTTGTAGATCATATGAGAAGGATTTTTTTTTCCCCCTGTTTAACCCAGCTGGTGACCCAAGCTTGCTTTGTGGCCATTACTTTTGTAAAGACTGAACAATGCAGCTTTGATATCTTGGCAGTTTGATTGCAGAGAGTATTAAAACAATGGGGGGAGGAGGCAGCATAAGTGTTAAAAACTTAACAGTTTATCTTTGTAAAAGTCATCAGGACTCAAATCTGTTCCTGAGTGACTTACAGAGCCACAGTGTGGCCTTACATCTGACTTAGACTTCAGACCAAGATCATGATGTACAAATCTGCTAGGAAGTTAAATGTCAAGACAGAGGTAAGCTTATTAAATCTTGCTTTTAGTTATTTCTTGCTTTTAGTATATTCAAGGACTTCTAAAGGAATGAGATGCCTGGGTCATTCAAGGAATGTGTGCGCATGATGGATTAGAGGAGAAAAGGGCGGTAATAAATAGGATCTTTTCATTGAGCTATAGATGTACATAACTGAGACCATCCACCTCAGAATATACTGGTTCTGGCATTATCAGAGTAAGTGATAAACTGTTGCTATTGTGATTTTTAAAATATTTAACTTGATATCCAGGTTTATGATGAGGAATCCAGAATGGTTACAAATTGTGCATTCCAATTGAAGCAAACCCTTCATGGGAAAACTGCTCTGCTCTGCTCTTGTCTCCTTGATAAAAGGCATTTTTTAATTGACAAGACAGTAGTGATCTGATTCAAATGCTGACTCCTGGAATATACAAGAGTAGACAGCAGTTTTTTAAAGTACACTCCCTGAGAGGTGAAAGAAAAGATAATACTGATAGGAGAGACAGTACATCAAGCTATAAAAATTAGCTTTTCTGGGAAGAAAATGAACCCAAAATGAAAGAACATGTGAGAAAATTTAGCATTCAGATATTGCATCATTGCTGTAATTTGCAACAGGTGGTGTGGTAGTTAAGACACCTGCAGGGTGACCATGTAATGTTAACTTGGAAAAGATCTGGACTCTGAAGCTTTATATAGTTAAGCCAGTGCTACACGCAAACTATGAATCACTTAAATGTACTGTCATGATGGGGGAGATCGAAGGGCTGAGCCATAAAAGGCACATTGCAGCCTAAAAACTATTACTATTGCATTAGCAACAATGCGTATTTGACGGCGGGGAAAAACCATGCAGGCTCTTGGTAGGTAGCTGGTTCCTAGTGACCGAGTGCCAAAGAGGCGTCAGAGCATCCTGCCGTGCCTGGGGGCTGCGCTGCTGCCCGCTGCTGAGTGCTGCCTCGACTCCAGGGAAAAAGCTGCTCGAGCAGTGTGGGAGGAGTATCCAAACTGCCCAAACCACCTCCCGGGACAACCTACCTCTGTGAATGCTCTTGCTACATCTTCGGAAAAGTAAGAGCTGCCAAAAATACAGCGTTATTAAACTTTTAAGGTTCCTGTGGGGATGGTATTTGGCCTTGTGATTCCTTGCTCATTTGACAGTAAGTGCTGTGCTGTCAGGTGTTTTAAACTAGTTCAGTAAGGAGGAGGCAGTAGGTGGCTTCAGGCATTTAGTTTAACAGCCTGGCAGTTTTATTTGGAAGGACATGTATGTTTTGGTTTAATTGAACTCTGTTAGAACGGTTCTATCCCAATCATCCGCCCCCCCCTTTTCTTTTTCGAAAGCTACTGAAGGACACACAGAGGAATAGATCCCAGTGCTGCCTTGTTCCCTCCCTGCCGGCTGGCAGCTCCTCCCCTCGGGGAATGAGGGAAGCACAGTGGTGGCAGCTTTTCAAACCCCCACTTTTCATGTCGATACCTGTGCATACAAACTGTCCTGTCGCCCCCCACGCCCCAAAGCATGTTTTTACCTGTTTAACAGGCACCTTGACACAGTTTCTTACAAACGCACAGCCAGGAACACAACAGTTCTTCTCTGGTCGAGGACAATACCATAAGCACTTTGAGATCAGGTAAGTGCCCTGAAGCTGTGTGAAAAACATACCCCATAGATGTGTAGAGGGTTCCCCAGACGGGAGCAAACACCCAGTTTGGTGGGCGCCAGGACGGCTTCTGCAGAGACTCGTACCACAGCGGCACCTCCCTCCGGGTTATCCGGCTTCCCAGGAACCCTCCTGCGTGGGGCAGGAGCGTGAAACCCACCGCTGAGGCCCAGCCCGGTGCCACGTCCATCTGAAACAAACCCAGACGTGGTTGTGAGCGGTCATTCTGACACGAAACTACACAAATATATTCCATGTGTAGCTGATTTTAGATACAGATCTGTGTGTAGGAGCTGACCCACGTCCTAGTCCTGTCGCCGGCACAGACTGCAGCTGAAGTCAACTGACCTTGTACCAGGCTCACAGGACTGCTCCCCCCAGAGGGAACCTGCCCCTGCTGGCTGGTGGGGCTGAGGGTGAGGCCTTTGCTGCCCTCCGCTTTGTGCCGTGAGGTTACTGAATTTTACCTACATATATAATAGTCTCACCCATAAGTATTCCAGAGGAATAAAGTGGTTTGATATATGAACTCCACCTGGGGGGGGCACTGAGTATTTCTGAATTTACCAGAAGGTCTGTTCACTCAGTGGAATGATGTAGTTGAGAGTGAGAAAAGTGTGTGCTTTCCTGTGCTCAAGCAAAATAATTTTATAGTGGTGTTGCATTTTTAGCCTCAGAAGGGTGCTAAGGATGCTCAGTGGCTAGTAAGAGTGATGTGGATTAGTAGCAGACACTTGAGAAGCTGCCCGGGAAAATAACCACCAGGGAGGACAGTGAGGAGATAAGTACTTAACTGATGTTTTGTGAAACAAGGAAGGAGATCTTGGTGGATAAATGGGGAGTACACCTGTGGCTTCCTGAAGCGTTCAGTCGGTTGCAGCAATCTTTGATGCCAAGCCCATGAAGTGCACTGGATGAAATTTGCCTACAGGAGTAGTGACTAAGTAAGCCTTGATCTGGTCAGCCGCACAAGAGCAAGACCACATTAAAGCACAGGCAGCAGTAAAAAAAAGTAAGCAAGTAATCAGGAAAGAGCTTCACTGCAGATTTTCTGGCCAAAAGCCAAATGCTACAGAAGAGCTGTGTTTAGCTTGCTAAAATGTAAACAGATTAGAGGTATGATGAAAAAGGGCAGAACTGAAATGTGCTATGTTTTCAAATACGTGGGAGGGAAGTACACCCAATTCCTGTTCATCTGTAATGCAGGAGGGGGGCAGCAGGAAGGAACCATGAGAGAGATTGCAGCAGTGGGGAAAGAGCAGCTGTGGAAGCCCCAGGAGAGAAAAATCAAGTTATAGAGCAACCAGCATTTCAGAGGCTTGTTAAAGAGGACTTGGTTGTTGTCTTGGCCAGTCTTTAAAAGTTTTTTGTGCTGTAGTTGTGACTTCTGGGGTGAGGAGGCAGGGAGTGGGGAAGAAGAAACCCCACTTGTAACAGATGTGCTTAAGCTGATAGGAAATGGCACACGGGTGATGTTGTGCTGGTGCAGTGGATTTCTGCCTGGAGAACAGACATAAGCTTGGCCAGCCAGGGAGCTCTCCTGCATTATGGTTTTTGTCCCTGTACTCTGGTCTGCCCATACAGTTTACGCAGATTTAAAGAGATTTAGCAGCTGGGACCACAGGCCGGAGTGCATGGGGTGATGAAAAATTGCGGTGATAGAAGCAGAGCAGAATTCTGAAGGCAAAGCAGTGAGCGTGGAGGGACTGGTAAAGCCTGAGGGATGAGAAGGTCTGCAAGGAGTAAACAAGAAAGGGCAGGTTGCTGCTGGGCTGTGGGTATGCCCCAGGGAGAGTCGTGGGAGGGCAGTGGATAGGAGTGCATGCAAAAAAGGCAGAAAGACAAAGCCCAACAACAGTCAAAGTCAAAAAGAGAGCAAAAGAACTAACCAGTGGAAGAAAAACTAAGCAGAGAAGAATTCAGAACTAAGGTTGGGGAGGAGGAGAAGTGGGAGAAGGATGTGCTAGTCTGCTGGAATGGTGTCAGCTGGTCTTGGGCGGGGACGGACAACAAGGAAGGGAGGCAGAAGTCTGCATAGCTCCTTGCTGTAGTCATGGCTGCCATACTTCCTGCCTGATGGCTTCTACTCGCTGTTTACCAGGGAGTGTCTGAAGTGAAGCAGAGGAGTAGCCGTGTTCCCTGCGCCAAGAGCCGTATCGTTCCGTGCGGAGGGAGCCGGTGCCAGCTGCAGGACACGCTACGTCACCCGCAGCACCAGGGCTCTGCCTTGGCTGAGGTCTGAGGGAGCTGTTCTCTGCAGGAGCAACCAGGGTAATGGGAACGAGAGCTCCGGGCACAAGGATCCTCTTTGGTCCTTCAGATAAGTAATTCCCAAAGGTTAAGTCGGAAATTTAAAGTTACCAAGGCCTCACTAATTCTTCACCTTGTTGCTCTTTGCCTGCAGAGAGAAGCCCAGTTGTTGTTCTCTACCCACACTGTAACGTGCTGGTCATCTGTGCAGCCCCAGCGTGGCTGTCAAATGCTGGGTTTAAAGTGGTAAGCAGGGACCCAGAGGGGTTCGAGCTTTATTTGGATGTACCTATGTCAGGGTGGTTTCCTGCAGGTATTCAGCAACTGGACCTTGTCGGGAGTTTTGTCAGCTTCCCCCCGGGGAAGAAAGTCTGAAAGTGTTTTGCAAACTAGAAATGCTAAATGCTGTCAAACTGGGAAAGTACTGCTCTGCTGCAGTAATTGGCAGTTAAATGATGTAGCCAGGGGTCTGTCCCTCTGCCTGTCAGAGGAGGAATGTTGAAATAATTCTTCATTGACAAGGGAAAGTAAATCAGGTGGGCACACAGAAATGGGGAAGGTACAAAGTGAAGAAACGGGGACGGTGGAGCTGTGCATGAGCAGGAAAGGGGGAGAAATAGAAGTGAAGAGCTTGAACATGCTGGCTTGAATTGCATATTGGCGTCCCAACCTTTCGACTACTATTCCTACTAATTATATCCTGTGTTTTCCCGTAGCATTTCTCAGGACTTCCCAAGCATGGGAAAACACTCTTTCTCGAATAATGCCAGGGAGAGGCCATGCAGTGAGATCAGCAGGTGCTGGTAGGCTCGGCCTAGTCAACTCCCATCAGCAGTGGGAGTCCCTGTATTTCAATTCCTCAGAAATGAGCTGGTAGCATCAGCTTCCCGCGAAGAGCAGCGGCTGATCCTGGCAGCAGCACCAGGTGAGTTTGGAAGAAGCCACAGTTACCTGTGCGGGTCTCTAGCGAGGGGGGGGTCAGGGCAGCGCTGCAGTGTTTGGTGACTGCACAACAGAGGCCTGGGCAGCGTTTTAGAACACCCAGAACGGTTTTTGAAAGTGATGTAATCACAGAGTATGTAAAGGATTATCAGCCCTCGCTTCCTTTTAGTGCGTAGCTGATAATCCTGCAATTACTGGGGGATAACTTCAGTGGCACACGTTTGCTAGCACAGCCCCTCTGGCTGCATCTGTATTACACAACCTAGACGTAATTACTGCTTTCCCAGTCATATCCCAGCCCCACTTCAGGCTGAGACCTGGTTCCACAATATTCTTGCACCCTGATTTTCATACCAAAGAAACCTGGGTGTCTGTGGATGACATCTGCAGTGTGCCCAGCAGGAATCTGCCTCCTAAGAACCACCACGGTTGCATCTCCTCTTCCCACACACACTTAACTTGTTTATTTCTGTTTCCACTTCTTATCTCTGTCCTGCAACATTTTCTTCATCCTCCTGCCCATTTTCAGTTTAGCCCCAGTCTGACTCCAGGCAGTTCCAGCACCGCAGTGAGGGCTGCAGCAGGCCGGTTGGCTTCACAAACACATTAAAATAACTTTTCTAGGTATTCAAAACATCTGACTTGCCAAAAGCTGGCTCAGCTACATAAAGGAAGAGGAGAACTAAAGAGGTGGGGGGAAACAACCCAATCCTGCAACTGTCTACCTGATGGGCTTCTGTCTTTTTGCAGGCTGTTTCTCTGTGGTGGTGTAATGTGCAGAGAGACAGAAGCCTGCCGTGTCCTCCTCTTTCTGGATAAAACACTGTGCACCCAAAAAAAGGGATGGGGCGTGCCACGTGTGGGACTGGGTGTATCAGGACAGGAGCTGGTTTGCTTCAGCCTGATGAACAATGAAGTAAAACACTTCTCTGCTTTGAGCAGGTCTCTGCAGGCTGGTGGGTCCCTTCCCCTTCTCCGGGCACTCCAGGGAGAGCTCCCTCGGGGAAGGAGGAAGGGAAGGACAGCGCCTCCCATTGCTCGCTCTTCTATCCCTGTGCTGATAAACCTCCAGCTAATCCCCTTCTTGTGCAACTTAGTGCTGGCTACCCCATCGCACGGGGCTTAACTTACAGCGAGTGCCTTGAAAACACGGAGGAAAATCTCTCGGGGGCGAGATCGCCCCAACAGTGCTGGGGGTAGCAGCCCCCTGTTCCCTGTGGAAGGGGTTGGCTCCCCAGACACACATGCTCCCTCTCAGCCTCTAGTTTATTTTTTGATGGCAGGTGAGGTTCTACCCGGGTCTGAGAGGCAGCATGCAAGTTTTCCCTGGGGAAAAGGCCCCTTCCTGGGAGCGCTGTCTGAAGAATTGAGGGGTGCATGCTTAATTTATAGCGATAGACTATTTATGTCTGTTGTGGCTTTAATTCCCAGGAAACCACAGCGCTAGGAACAAAGTTCTGTCACAGCCTGTGACAGAACAGGGCTACCAAAACAAAACACCCTTGTCTTTGTTCTCTAATCTCAGTAGAGAAACCTAGTATCTATTCCATAAATACAATATAAATATCTAAAGAGTAAGTGTATAGTATATGCTTATAATATGTATTTACAGCTAAACACTTAAATGATGGTATTTATTTAAGGATACGATGTGAGGTGTACTCATGAGATTTAGAGACAACAAATGTCACTGCCCATGTTACACTTTTAAAATGGCAGAGCACAAGTTGTGCAAATAAATCTAGGGTTTGTTGAAGATTCACACACTGGGAACTGAATCTAACACCAGAGTAAAATCTTCCCAGGTGATAATTTGCCATTTACTGCTCAAACTCTTCCCCTTTTCCCTGTGTATGTTTGTGTAGAGCCCTCCATGCACCATGTACCTTCCAGACAAAACATCCCTTTGACTACCCCCCTTCCACACAGCCGCCCGACCTCTCGCTCTTTGTCTGCCCCCTTGGGCAGTGCCATCTGGATCTGTTCTTCGAAACCAGGTTTCTGGGGGTGTTTCTCGCTCCAGGCCTGGCCGTGCCCACCTGCCCCCGAGCTCTCCCGCAGAAGCACGTCCTGGGGGTGAGTCTCAAATGCGTTGCGGGTGGTCTGTGCCCTCTGCGGGTCCTGGGGGGGGGTGCTGGCACCTCCACAGCATCCCCCGTGCAGCTCAGTGACCCTTCCCGGGGCGAGAGCTGCCAGAGGGTCACCCCGGGCGTGGGGGCTCCCGGGGCAGCCGGGGCGCCCAAAAGCTCCAGCGCCCACCCGGGGGGTGACAAGAGCAGCAGGTGCTGCCGAGTCGCCGCTCCCTGCTCCCCCCTTCCAGGCCGTCCCCGTATCCCGGAGCCGCGCCGGGGCCCAACTCGCTGCTTGATGCTGTTTCATAACCGTGAGTGATGCAAACTCGTTGCACAACTGCACCTCTGGTATGGAAACTTTCATTTTCTTTCTTTTTTTCGAATAATCCTGCCCCGGAATGCTCACATGCACAAAGTGTGTTTTGTGCTGGTTTATGAGTGGGAATTCAGAAGGGAAGAACCACAGAGCCCAGCCCCGCAGGAACATCCCCGCCACCCGCCGCGGGGACGCGAGGGCGGACACGAGAGACCCTTCGGAGCTGGTTTTTGCTCCCCTGTACCTCCTCAGCTGTGCTGCGGGTACGTCTGAGATTGCAAAGGCCAATAACGATCTTTTCGGTAGTTTTTCTGCATCTAAAACTTCCACGGAAGTGCAGGCTCTGTTTGCCACTGATAGAACGGATAGTGCCCGCCACCTTTCCACTTCCGACAGCTTTAGCCCAGGGCCGCCCTGGGAAGCAAAGCCCACGCGAAGCAGATTTTGGGGCCGGTCCCGTCCCGCCCGGTGGCGGGGGGCGCGGGGCCGCCCCGGCGTTACCTCCGCTCCCGCGCTG
>NW_020799092.1:28828031-28847260 GCF_003259725.1 Athene cunicularia
GGGCTGCCGCGCCGGGGCCCCGCTCACCGCCCGTCTCCGTCTCCCCCAGCGCTGTACGCGGTGAAGGTGCGCGCCGAGGCCATGCAGGCGGCGGCGGAGGCGGTTCCCAGCGGGATGCTCTCGGTCATCGGCCGCCCGGAGACCAATTACAGATTTGCCTGCTTGGAAGCCCGTCAGCACTGTGAATCACTGGGCATAGAGAAACCCGTGTGTGAGATCTCAAACTACTTGTTTCCAGACAGCAGAGTCATTGCAGGACACTTACAGGTACTGCTCCAGAGTAGCTGCCCCTTTAGTTGAATTTATAGTCTGTTTTTTTCAGAACTTTCCCTTTGTGCTCCTGTGTGGAAGTTACATGCAGCCTTAGTTTGTCCAAGTACAAGTGTTTGGTCTGTGGGGTGTTTTTCCAGCGTGCACTCAGGTGGTTCTCGGGGGGTGACTGAGTAAACCTGTGTCACGCAAGACTCTAACTTCCCTCTCTCCCTTCTACAGGCTTTGAAGTTTTTGCAGGAGAATGCCCAAAAATATTCCTTCATACGTACAAAAATGCTCCCGGTCAGCGGAGCGTTTCACACCAGACTGATGGAGCCAGCGGTGGAGCCGTTGGCTGAAGTCCTGAAATCGATTGAGATTCAGAAGCCGCTGGTGTGTGTCTACTCCAACGTCAGCGGGAAGAAGTACATGCACGGGGAGCACGTGCGGCAGCTGCTGGCGAGGCAGGTGGTGTCCCCCGTGATGTGGGAGCAGACCATGCACGCTGTGTACCAGAGGAGACAGGGAACAGAATTTCCTTGCACGTACGAAGTGGGGCCCGGGAGGCACCTGGGAGTCATCCTCAAAAAATGTAATTTGAAGGCCTGGAAACAGTATAACCACATAGATGCGCTGGAGGATGAGGAAGCAGCAGAGACCTAAGTAGCCTTTTGAGGGAAAATCCACGCAACATGTTTTTTCTGCCCGATTTAAAAATAACTTTGTGCTCCCGGAAGAGGAAGTCTTTTACCTTCACGGCTTCTCGTGATGAAGAGCCCCGTGTACGTCAGCGCCGCCAGCATTTTCCCTCCCCGTGTGCCTCACGCGGGAAGGGGAGAGCAATGCCCGGCTCGTCTGCGCCGGGGCTGCCACTGAGCACACCCCATAGCCGCCTGTTCGGCCTCAACCCTGTGAGCAACTTCCCCTCTCTTTGATTTTCTCCTTTTCTTAAACCCGGGGGCGGGGCCGCGGATGCAGGTTAAAGCGCTGGCGCGGGCCCCTCGGGGCGGGGGGCTGGTGGCTGCAGGGGGCGGTGGGAGCCAGGGGCCTTTGGAGCCCTCGGGGCACTGGTGGGTCCTTCGTGACACGGACTCATGGGACATTCATCTCTCAATTGACTTTGTGTCCCTGTTGCCAGGCAGCAGCCGGCCAATGTAGATGATGTTGCTTGGAACGTGATTTTCTTAAGGTTAAACTAAATAAACTATGAAGCTTTCCTTGGTATTTTTAATGCCGTGGGGTGCGTCGTTACCGGCCTGTAGCCTACGCGTGCGTGGAAGTAACGTTCCCTGCAGCGCCCAAGGGACACAGGGATGTTGTGCTGAAGGACAGAGCTCCCCAGAACGCGCCCCCTCCCCATGCTGCCTCAGAGGCTGAGCGGGCCCTCGGGGGGACTTTTCTTCACCGACAGAAAGCAGCAGCTTTAGGGACTGGGGGGGGACAGTGTTTGCCAGGGAACGGTGTAGAGGAGAGCAGGGAGGGGTTTCACAGGGCATGCTGTGGCATGACCAGAACCTTCAGCTGAACTCTTTTTTTTTTTTTTTCTTTCCAATATTTTAGTGGTACATTTAACAGATTTAGCAGAAATTTAGGATATATTACTTAAATGATCATGCACATCCTCAGTAATTCCTTGTGAAATGTAGAATAAATCCCAATTGCAGTATTAATGATGTCACAGTTTCCCATTTCTGAAAGGGAAAGCGAATTTAAAAACTGCTTCAGTTAGGCTGGACTAGTGGAGTGTGTTATTGAGTGGCTCTTCTGTGAACTCAGATCGGCCCCCAAGCCTGCCTTTGCAGTACAAATGCTGCTCTTGCCATGGGTAAACATTAACTATAGGTAAAATACAGACGAATTTGTCAGCTGCTGGACTATCACAGGCTGCCAGTTAAGGGTTGGGATTACTGTACAGAAAGTTCCTTCAGCGAAGGCCCCGGTGCTACAGGTGTTAATTATTCAGTAAAGCACACCCGGTTGTCACTAGGTGGTTAGAGTAGCTCAGCCAAATCCCATCTGTAGTATTAAACCCAAGTTACGTGCTGTCTTAGAAGTTTCTGACCACATCTACGACCAAATGTGATGTTCGTGACTTTGAAACCTGCTTTTACGATGGCTGGAACGGAGTGTGGCGTGTCAGTGGCACTAATTCTGGTTTTCATATAGTGCTTTGTAGTTTCTGGACTTTTTTTTCTTTTAATTATTTAACTTTTGTGGAAATATTGGAGATCTGTTTTCTGTTTGTACTGCTCTTGCCATAAGTTTTGTTGTTTGGTTTTTGGTTTTTTTTTCCTCATTCCACTCTGTTGCACACTTTGCCTCCAAGTAAAGCTGCTGTGGGAGAAATGTGCTAAAAATCTCGTTTGCAAACAGGGAGCATCAGATGACCTTTGCACCCTCCTCAGATGCAGAGCACCAAAGGGACGCTGGGTCCGAAGAGCACCCCGCCCTTGTGGGCCCTGTTCAGTTAGTGGGAAGAGGGACCCGTGGCCCCTGCGCGGGGGTTTGCTGTCCGGTGCAGCCTTCGAGCAGCCCCCGAGGTGCCGAGCCGGGCATTGCCTGTTGTGTCCCTGCTCACCTGCCCTTCCTGCTGCTGGAAACGTGCAGGATGATGTGTCAGGTCGGAGCGGTTCCTTCACCTGCGAACAAGAAGCAACGGGATGTGGAAAAAAAAATCAGGTGCCATAAACTCTGTCACAAGGAAGTGTGCTTAAAAAAAAAAAAAAGGAATTAAATTGGGGGGTGCTGAGCTGCAGTGCAGAGCCTGAGGACGGAGGCTCTGGGGGTTCCCCGGGGCGGGGCAGCCCGGCCGTGGCCGCGGGGCCCCTTTGTGCCCATTCCTGTCACAGAGGCTGTTGGCTTTGTGCTGCGCTCCCATCCTTGGTGCGACTGCGTTCTACACCCCGTGAGGCTGTTCTGCTCCGTACCTGCCGATGCCAAACTCCCCCTCTCGTGATTCCCTGTGTTACGTTACTAATTATTAATTGCAGGAGTGAAAAAGCGAAGCCACCCCACACAGCTCTCGGGTGGGATCCTCTTGATGGGCATTTTTACCCTTCACTAAACAATAACGTATTTGCTATCATACCGCTGTTACGGAGTTAACAGAGCAATCAGTTCTGGAACCCTGTGCTGGGTTTGGTTAGCTGGGCAGTCCTGCGGGTCAGCGTAAGGCAGGTCACCTCAGGGGCCTTCTGGGAAAAGGTGACACCGCAGCACGTGCTGCTGCTGCCGCTGCCCGAGCTCCCGGGCTGTGCTGGAGCCATCACCCTCTGCACACCTTCTCTCTGGACTTTCTTTTTTGCTCTGCATTTCAAGTCCGTCAAAGATAGTTCAAAATCCTTTACCATGAAATGGTTGAATGGAATACTCTAATTGAGCCTTTTTCTTCTTTTTTCTTTTTTTTTTTTCCCAGAAGAATTTTTTGAGACATGCAGTTAGGATTGTAGTGGGGTTTGGGCACCTCTTGTGAAAGAGGCAACACGTTCCTCACCCCACTTCACCTGGGCTGGCTTTGGCATTCGCCTCCACGGAAGGAGGGAGTCCTTCAACTTCTTGTCCCATTTGAAGCAGGGGCTCAAACCCAACGCCCTCCATTAAACACCGTATTACTGCATTTTCCTGTCTCAAAGGGGCGGCAGCGGCTCGGCCGGGCAGGAAGCAGGCATCCCCTCTGCCGAGGGGAATACCCAAACCACCACCACGCACTTTCGTTTTCTCTCGTTGAGAGTCTCTGCACAGCGAGGAGCAGCTCAGCAGCGGATCTCGAGGAGCGTTTGCTGCCAGCACAGCACAGCGCTGCCCTGATGGCCGCCGGTGGCAGGTGGGAGCGTGGGGCCCACTTGTCTCCATCCTGGAGTCTCCCTCAGTCATCCATTCCCACTAACCACCTGCCTTCCAGGAAGACATGTCATCAAAAAGATCTCTTTTTCAAATTCTTGGTTTTTTTCTGGGCAACTCAAAGTTTTACTTTGGAAAGAGGCAGAAGAATATAAAGTCCATTAGTAGTTTTCAAAAAAATTCTGGAAAAGTAATTGCTTGGCTTGAGCAGCCCTTGGGTACTGACCCAGCCAGCTTACTTGTGAGCTCCTCCTAACCACACTTTGTCCAACCATCATTTCACCTGCAAATTTGACTACCTAAGAATCAAGTGAAGCCTGTCCTGTCATCTTAGATAGCAAAATGTACAAGACAAGATACTGCAGAGACTTGGAAAAACAGTAGATAACACTGTGAAACATTCGAAGCAACAATTTAATTTTAAAAAAGTATCATGGGTTTGAATCTTTACTGTTGCTTTTACAGTGTTACAATTTTAAAGGATGTCCAGCATGCCTTCAGTCTTCCCCACATCCAGAATCTCTTTAAGAAACTCGTTTATATGAAATAGACACTTTATACTGCATTAAACACAAAAAGACAGACTTTCTCATCGCCTGGAGTCACATTTCAAAACTAGCAAGTCAGGCAGTTATCCAGCAACAACCTCCTTATTTTAAATGTTTTTCTTTTTTAAAAAAGGTATGAAACAGCAGTGACCCAGCACCAGCCTAGGTTTTAAATATAAAAGAGATTTTTATCAGTGTAAATTTGAAAAACAAACCAACTGCCACCACCTGGGTGTTAATGATTTGGTCAGAGTCCAGCAGTGACCTCTTGTCATCCTCTGCGTTAACCCCGCAGTCCGTAAGTCACGGCCCACCACAAGGCAACGAGCAGCAGGGCTGCGGGCACCAGCTTCTGGCAGAGGCAGCTGCAGGGGAGCCTCCAGACCTGCGGGGCGGGAGGGGACGGCGGTCAGAGGGGACGGACGGCGCAGGAACGCAAACACAAAACCCTGTGGGGCGCGGAGAGCAGGCCCTGTCCTCCCGTGGAAACACGCCTCGGGGGCTCGTTTTGCTGAGGGTCGTACAGGCCCCTGAAGAACCTCCCTCCTGCAGGTGCCCCCTGGTAAGGCCCCATGGCAGCAGAGCCGCCCCGGCCTAGGCCCTCGCAGCTCCTGGCGGGGGGAGGTGCCTCCCCTCCGCATGGAGCCCTCGCAGCCGCGTGGGACTTGGGTGGCTGGTGGCAGCCGTTTGGTTCACTCTATAAATGAGGAATTTCATCCTAAAAAGAAAAAACGGGGCAACGGGGGACACCAACAAACTGAGGCCTGAGCCCAAAGCGGGAGCTGCAATCGCAGGCTTGACGCACTGCCACAGGTGAGAGCTGGGCGTTGCTGTAACCTCCTTGTCAACAGAAAGGTGGGAGAAAAGGGAGAAAGCATACCCAGCTTCCATAACCAACGATCCTTTTTGTCCAGTTATTGTTCCAAATAGTTCCAAAGCTTCTTAGAACGCTTTTAATAATATTATTCCATGTCTGGAAAACACTGATGGCAACTCTTGACGATTGAAACAAACAAAAAAGGCATGAGGATAGAAAATTCATTCGAAAAATTGGCCAATAAAATACTAAGGTTTGGAAAACTACAAAAAGAAACACAGAACTCCACTATGTTCCTTCCTGAAAGTCTGTGTGTACATAGATATTTCTCTAAATATTTGGGAAGAAGATCTGGCAACTTTGTAGGGCTTTCAAAGCTCAAGGTAATTTGGTTTCAGGCTCGGAGCGGCGCGCCCCAGCTGGGGCCGAAGCTGCTCCCCTCCGAGCTGTGCCCAGGAGCAGGGTGGGAGAGATCTGCCCTCTCCGAGGCTGCAGCCGCCGTCTGTCCTCTCCCCAGAGCCAGCAGAGGGGAGGCGGGACAGCACGAGTGCCCAGGGTGCAGGCAGGGAGGAGCTGTCTCAGGTGAGGACAAGGCTGTGTGTGGGTTATCCCCAGTGACCCACTCCACCACAACCCGCCAGCTCTCAGAGAGAACAGGAGACTCAAACTAGTCCGCGCATGGTGGGTTATCAACGTGCAGTAACATGCTGACCCCCGAGGCATCGCACTCACTAGGCCACAGACCTCTCATGGCTCAGTTGTGCTTAAAGGCACTGTCTAGCCTAGAAAACACTGTGCTACTGCGATATTGTACACACCAAGGAACTAAGTCTTTGCCTGTAAAGGGCCACAGTCTGTGGAAACAGTGTACACCGTAAAGCTCTTCTGTGTAAAACAAAGCTGCAGCATCTGCTTTGGGGGTTCTAGCTTCTGTATGAAGTAGCAGTAGTAGCAATAAAATTGTTTACTTTGTGCGCAGAAGCGTTATTGTTTCTCTCATAAACCATTACCATTTATCTCTCTAACGGTTTGTAGAAGGACCCGAGGACTGAGAGGGCCGGGGGGTGCCTTACCCGCGGGCCAGGTGAAGCAGCGTGTCCTCCATCTTCCTGTGGTACATCCTGTCGAAGTCGTCCCCGATCAGGGCCAGCTGGTGGCCGACCTGGGTGGCGGAGCTGCAGGGCGTTGGGGAAGTCACGTTAGAGGGAGGGAAATCCTGCAACGGCTCTGCCCTGGAAACCACCCGCAAAGGCCAGGCAGTGACCCCCAACCGCCAGACCAAGCTGGGCACGCACAAAGCAAAATGTTAAGGTGGGTTTTTTTCCTCATGGTTTTATTGATTAGGCATCTTATGCCTATATTTATATGCGTAAAGTGTTTCGATGTTTTCATAAAAAGCTGCGTATCTGGCATTTTAGGAAAAACATATTGGGTTTTTAGGTGTCATTTCTTTATTCAAGGCAATAGAATTCTGGTTTGGGGATTTTATTCCCCCTCCAAGTCAAACTACTGAAGCAGCCTTCCCGCTGGACCTCTCAGTGTTCCATCTCACGTCTCAGCTGCCTTTGTCACCTGACAAGTTTACTCCAGGGGTTTCCATAGGGCAGTGGGGGTCTCCAGCTAGTAGGTGGTGCCAGGCTATGAACTGACCAAAACTTCAAGGCTCTTAGGGAGGTCCTGGGGCGTGCAGAGCCTTAAACTACAACGCCTGGGGCACATGTTCATGCCAAAAACCAGTTATGCTTTCCTGATGAAAATTTCCAATTAGATTTAGCTTCTCTCAGACACTCATCCTTTTTTTTTTTTTTTGGTGGAAAAATAATATGACTAAACGTTTTTATGTTAACTTGTATTTCTGCTGAGATCTGTTTATGAGATCATCTGAATAGTAAGTAGGCTTAAGAGCTTAATTCTAGAGATCTGCTTAAAAAAACTTGGGCTTGGTTTGGTCAGTCCAACAACAAAAAAAAACCACAGAAAGGAATTTTTGCAGACGGGGGAAAGGCAGCCCCTGACTCTTGAACTGGAAAAAATGTACATATGGGATTAAGAAAAACCCAAAGCAGCACTATCAGTTTGTTGGGAGAGGCGCCTAGAGAATTATGTAAAAATGGTTTCCTCAGCTGCTTGCTCTAACAGGTGGGTTTCTAATGAAGAGCCACATCTGTGTCCCTGTGCAGGATAAAAAACTTACAGCCATTTAATGCAGCATAATCTTCCTGGTCAGTGCTAAACACTGCAGGTTATCTGCACTTGCATCTATTCCATTTCCAATAGTATCCACTCTGATTATTTGGCTTAGCAAAGTCTTCTGGAAAGTCTGGGGGGTTGTATTGGGGGGGAGGAGAGGGAGGACAGAAGGAGCATTAATGCAGCATGATACCTGATATTAAACTCCATTTGCTCTGTGGTGTCTGGAATTGTTTGGAGGTTACTGTAGGTTTCCTCTTCTGGTGCTCCATTGGGGTAGCTGGAGACAACAAAGTGCCTGGGGATTCTCCTTGTTTGGGACATCTTACTCTGCAACGAGTCATGAAAGATAACCCTGTGGCTTCTGGTAACACAAGGGCTTTTCAGTTTAGATGGAAATTGTTTGAAGCGCTCTTATAGTTACCCTTTTTACTTCTCCAATCAGAACGCAAGCGTTGCTAAGATACCTATTTTGAGAGTAGTCAAAGGAAAGTTTCAGTGACCCAACAGATGTACAGCAGTTCAAACACGCAACATTTAGATGGCTGCTGCTTCCTATTGGCTCAGAACAGCCTAGAAATTGGAAAATTTAGATAAATATAGCTAGTGTAGATAAGTATAGTTTTTCAGTAGTTTCACTGATTACAAGATGCTCTCCTGTGCTGTCTGCAGTGACCTGCCTGGCATTAAATCAGTCCAGCTGATGGAGATCCCCGGGCAGCAAAGTACCTAAACCAGACAACTTGAACAGGTTTTCCTAATCTTTACTTTAGGTCCGAGTTTATGCACCTTCTTTAGCTAGAGGCCGCTGCCAGGGAAGTTATGAGCGGCTCACCATAGGAATAGGATATAACAAAGATGTAAACAGATGAATAGCTGTACAAATGGAAGAGTGGACGGGAAGAACCACCAAACCCAGTGGAGGTGCCTGCTCATACCGTGGGAAAGTCACCCATGAGCAGTAGCCAGCACCTCACAGGAGGTGGTTCTCTTCTCAGTGAAATCAGTGGCAACACCTAGCAGGTTCCAGCGCAAGCGGCACATCTCTCATAGCACCAGTGTTTGGATAACACTTCCCTGAAAGCACCAAAGAGGTTCAGTTCACCAGCAGCAGAGCTTGGAGCGGAGCTGATGTTTTTGTAGCCATTACGATTGTTTTGTTTGGCTTATCAGGAGAAATGACATCAGAGCTGTGGATGGGGATTATTCCAGCCTCCACACAGGCCCTTGGGCAGGTAACGCTCCTCCTGCCCCTCGGACATTTGCTGCAGCAGAAGGCTCTGCCCGTTGTCTTGAGACTGCCTGATGATTAACTTCATGACAGTCTTCTGGAGACACTCTGGTTTTATCTGGCATGTTTTAGGCCAGCTCTTTTATCATCTCTTTGTTTCCCAGCTCCACCATTATAGAACTGACCCCCTTTGTTGGTGGGGTGAGCTCAGACAGCAGGGAAGGGGATTTCCCCGAGCTGGATTCCTTTCTCCTTTCCAGCACGCTCTCTGTGGGTCAAATGAATAAATCTCATGTGAAATATTCCCAGAGATGGAGCTAAACCAAGCAGAAGGTATCTGTCATAATGCTGCCTGGCAGGGATTCAGTTTGCCACATTTCTGCACTCCTGTAAACACTTTTTCTTAAGTTTTACACTGGGGATGAGGTTGGAGCCTTTGCACACTGAGGGAGCCTTGATCTTCTTTCAATATTTAGGTGAAATTTACATTTTCCACAAAGGAAAGTTTTTAATAATTAATGTGTGTACATTATTGCATAAGCAAGCACACAGAAACGTGACACAATTCTGATAAATAAATAAATGTGATAAATAAACAGAAAATATACTCGATCTGCAGAAGTGGAGGCTCCTCTTTCCAGTGTTTAATGTGGCTGGGGCAAAGCATGCTACGGACTGGTTCCTGCTGGGTAGGTATTACCATGTGCATACGGTTTGTAGCTTAATACTCTGGGTTTTTTCCTTCTATCGTAGTGTTTCTGCTTTACTCGTATAGATGTTTATAATCTAGGATTGTAAATATATCCCGATTTCCAAGGAGCAGTGTAGTTTAGCAGTGACAAAGAGGAGCTGGGGTCAGGCCTTGGGACTCCTGCTGCAACCACGGTGAGGGAGCCGCCGACCGGCCTGTTCCTGAGGGGAGGTGCCACAGTCCTTGCTTCCTAGGGGCCACCTGTGACTTTGTGTGTAAGTGCAGCAGAACCCAAACAGACATTACAGGTGAGTTAAAAGGCTTAATAAGGTCATCTTTTCAAAAATAGAGAGACGGTTTAGGTGCTGTATTTGCTTCAAGAGATTCCCTGTCCTGTTTTAAACACTTCTTTATGTGCTGCTGTATGTCTCTCTCCACAGTCTAAACAAAAATAATTAAAAAAAGGATAACGTCCATAGAGGGACTTTGGGCATTCCAGAATCATACCTGATATCCAGACACCCAGACACCGCGAGCTGACACTCTGAGACAGCTGCCAAGGCTCCATACGTACCCCGCAGCGAAGCTGTATCACGTTAAATAAAGCCATATTCACTGGGGCAGATACTTAAACCCACTCTTCCCTTTCCCAGGGGAACATCCAGACCAGTGGACTACTGGGTGCAGTGGTGGCCAACGGCTGATCCCATTCCCACAAGCACATCCCTGTCTGGTTTTGGCCCAGCCCCGAAGAGAGACATTCGCTGTTGCAGTACGGGCTGGACGGCCCAGGGCAGTGCCTGGTCTGAGAAGTCCACCAGAGCTCAGGCAGGAGCTCCGAGGGGTCCCCAAGGTCCGTGAATGAGAATCTGGGAATGGCTGAGCAAGGTTTGGAGGATCCCAGGGACACCTGGACATCCAACGTGACAGTCCTCTGGAGGCAGTTAGAAGTCGTCAAAGCACACAGCATTGGCCTGTGGAGGTTAAAGACCCCAGCTGTGTGTCACAGGTCCGAAGTCAACACCTAGATGTGCAGGGACATACCCCCATGGCCTGTGGGCACCACAGGGAGAGTCAAACCATTGGAAATGTGTTAATCGTGTTTTCTCACAGCTTACAGAGTTGTTAAAAGTGCCTAGTGAAACAAAGACTACAGTGGATAAAATGTATTAAAACCCAGCATAAAAAGTCAGCTATTGCACATGCATATTAACTATTCTTAGCCTTTACAACCATGCATTGTGAAAGAAAAAAAAAAACAAACTAAAAAGAGCTATTTTCTTTTTCTGTCTTTTTTTTTTTTTTTTTTTTTTTCATTTTTAGACTAGATGCTAGTTTCACATTCACGGGGCTACACAATGGGAATGTCTATATCTGTGAGAGATGAAAACTGCCTTCTGAAAAAGGCCTATAATAAGTCAATACACTGCAGAGCACAGACATGTAAACAAACCATACAATACCAGGACAAAAGCCCAAAGCACAACATATGCCACCTCACACCTGTTCTGATAATACCTTCCTCCCACGGGCTAAAAAAGAAACTGTCATAGCTGCTGGGTCATACTGTCCCCTGCAGCCTCAGCTGCAGCCTGGTATGCTGCCTTTGCCCACCAAGTGGTCTCTGTGAAGGGGCGATCCAGCCAAGAGGGGATTTATCACGTGTTTCACGGGACAGAGGCTGTGGGGCAAAGGCACTCTGGTAGGGCCACTCTCTTGAAGATGTACAAGATGGGTCTAATTTAGTTTCAGAGTAAAGCTTAGCAGTTGCCGCCCTGGCAAGGAAGGAACAAATTGAGACTACTTACTGATTTCTGTCATCTTTTCAAAAATCTAAAAATGGGTGCATATAGAAATGCACAAGAAAGCTGCATTAGTATGGGCCTGTTTGGATCTGTGCAGAGCTGGGCCAGAGCACCGTGTATCCTGCTCCACAGGCCCTTCTGGTTCTCCAAAGCAGTGTGTGTTATTCTTCTACCACCCACCTCCTGCTTTCTCTCATTTATACAAAAAGCAAAGGCAAAGTGATTTGGTTTACAGAACCCAAGAGGCCGTATGTGTGCGTGAGCAACGGCTCCTCACTGACGAGCAGCCCCGGCGCGGCCTGGCGGGAGGCGTAGGCACGGTCCCCGCTGGGGACAGAGCCTTCCCAAACCACCCGCCAGAGCAAACTGCTCGTGCTGCTCTCTGAGGCTTTGACCGAGCAAGCCAAAAGCTTAGCTTCAACGGTGAAATGCCTTCAGCAGAATAAATAATGTATTTCAAGTTAAATACATACTTCATGTTTTGCTGAACAGAGGCCTAGGTCCAAATTTTAAAAAGCAGCCCTCTAAATGCCCAATTATATGATGGAAACTACAGCTTTTTATGAACACAGTTACAAATGAATAATGAAGCATCCTCTGTAGAAGGAGTATGTTGATGCTGTCTTTGCTTTGCATTAGTCAGTTTTTTCTATTTGTGTCTTTTTTTACCTAACAAAAGAGAACAGAAAGTCTTCTTGTAAAAGGAAGGTGTTGCTAAACCAAGTATGCTGCAGGTGAGTTGGGGAAGGCGAAACGTCCTGAAATTTCCTTGTAGCCAGTTCAGTCAGATTTGCTGTGGTAATATTTTTTAAGAACACAGGCACAATGATACTTCTGCATAATGCACTAAATGTATTAATGATAGTTTATGTATCATCTTTATATATTGTATGACTTATCTATAGTATCATTTATGTGCACTTTATGTCTTGCACACACGATCTTACGTATTTTATGCAGACATGACATGGTAAAGCTACTAATAATTACAATAGGTAATTTAGTATGTTTTAAAGCTGGTTATGAAAATAGAAAACTACTACTGATAATCTAATTCCAATGTTCAGGCTCAAAAT
Organism: Athene cunicularia; assembly: GCF_003259725.1. Classification (NCBI taxonomy): domain Eukaryota; kingdom Metazoa; phylum Chordata; class Aves; order Strigiformes; family Strigidae; genus Athene; species Athene cunicularia. The sequence goes on from NW_020799092.1 coordinate 28,840,482, forward strand.
TCTCAGCACCTACCTACATAAATATGGATTGCCAGATAGGACCCTCATCCTTTACCCCCACGGTATCAAGGCACATCTCAACCTGTTTCAGATTCTACCAGCTGCCCATGCAAACTAAATTTAAATGAAAAACAAACAGAGGCTTGGTTGTTTGCATATATACCTCCAATCCATAGCCAACTCTTTCAAAACATGACATCATCCTCACTGTTGCAAATACAAATCTCTATGCTGTTTTACAAGGACAAATCTTTGATAAAACGACCAAAGATTAAAGGGCTACTTAAGGTTTCAGAGCAACAGGAATATTGGACAGCCGGGGTGCCGCAGCAAGGAAGAATACACTCTTGTTTAGGTTCCGGGCTCTCCTCTGAGCCCGGCCAGCTCAGCAGCAGTTGCCCTGGGCTGCTGACCCTCCTCCCCTGCAGGCCAGGAGCCGTGGGCCACACAGCCCTGCCTGCAGGGAATCTCTGCCCCTCCCCAGGGCCGCAGCTCCTGGCAGAGAATCGCGAGGTGCCGTCGGCAACCTCAGCTGCTCTTAGAAGGCGAGGGGTGAAGACGCCATCACTCGCTGTTGAATAGTGCGGGTTAGTTAACCCAGGTTGCTGGATTAACTCTTAAACCAGTATCAGGTCAAGGAGCAAAGATAAATTAATTCTTTGTCTTATACTGTGTTCCCAGTCAGCTTAACATCAATGACCTTGGAGACTGTTTACACATAAACACTCCTTAATATTGCCTCAAACAGCTATTAAAGGCACACTTCTGTAAATCTAAAAAATACTCGCTCTACTTCTTACATTTTATTCCATTTACGTTTTTATGGTCAACAAGTCAGAGAACTTGCCTTCACCGGGAATTTAACGCAGGCTCTCTCACCTCAAAACAGGATAGGAATGAATCATTTGATTATCTTTAAAAATAAAGAATGTACTCCCTAAGCAAGTCCTATGACCTCACTAGTGAAAGAAATGCATACAGCAGACTTTAAACGGAGGAAACCTTTTGAAGTAAAGAGCTCAAACAGGTATTTTCTATTTCAGTCTCTGCTGAAGACTTTTAAGGGGCCCTGATTAAAATTCTGAGTCAAGACTTCAAGAATCTCTCAAGATTTTTATGCATCATCAGAATTTGCATGTTGTCTGTTAGAGAACTCAAAGAGCACCAGTCCTTACTGCAATGTTTAATATGTGACTGTAGAGAACAAGAGGTTTCCACCTTAAAAGGTAGCCAGTACAGTCATGTCCACATTAAAAAGCCATGATTTGGTAAGCCTACAAAGTATCATTTTCCCTGAAGAGTCTACTGATTCTTCAGTGTTCACAAGCCTATTTCACCAGCTTCTGAATACTCAAAGAAGCGAGGGGGTCGTCTGCTTTTGTTAAAAGGAAAACATTAAATTCCCAAGAAGTTTTATGGGCAGAACTAAGAACATTGAAGAGAAAAATGTATCGATACCAAACTGAAACTAACCATTTCTATTTAAAAGAAAACTAACTCTTTTTTCTCCCAAACTCAGATTTGTGTTTTGTGACACCCCCGTGTATCTCGGGGATGTCGCCTTTGTCCTACTTGTTCACAAAGAGTTAAGGTTTAGCTTAAGTCAGAAAGCTTCTGCTCTAACATTTACATGTCCTTTTCAAACCATCTTCTGCCCTTTGCACTTCTCAGTCTCACCAAAAGGTGAAGATTCTTTTATAATAAATAAGAATTTGTTTAAAATTGTTACTTGAATTGCCAAGTTGTAGGAGGTAAGTATGACAATGTATGTAGTTTAACAATCCATCAATCAGCCACAAAGCTATGGAAAATGTTTCTTTGTTCACATTTCTAATTCTAAAATTTTGTATCTTAGATTTTTTATTTTTGAAACCTCCTAAAATGTCACGTGGGTAGAAAAGTTACTGGTAGTCAGAAAAGTTCATGCAATTCTCATAATTATTAATACATAATAAAATTGAATACTTCAATGTGACATTAGCATCCATTCAATCAAATTAAGAAAAAAAAATAATCTGATGTACATAAGGGACCTTGTTCTACCATCCCATCCACCTGAAGGAGGAAGTACCTTCAAGGAACCTGCTGGCATCTCAGCAAGCAGCTCCCAGAACTCCTGCCTTGGTATTAAATTCAGGATTGGAGGATACTGATCACCAAAATCACAGTCTATTAAAATACTGAGGCAGATGCTTTGCTCTATCAGACCAAATAACAGTGTTAATTTAAGCACGATCTTAAAGAGCTGGCCCATGTGGGGTAGCTGTGGGCTGCTGTTTTCCCTCACCCGCTTGCCCTGCACTGCGCAGCACGGCACAGGCGCTGGCACCTGGCACCTGCCTCCCTCTCGTCTAGCAGGGACACTTCAATGGACTTGTGGTCAGAAAACTCAGCATCTTCCAAGACCTTTGGTGGTCTCCTCCTGCAGGGCCTCTGAGATCACCCCTACTGCTGCCGGCTTGGGAAGGTGAGAGAAACTGTTGATCTGCAGGTACAGTGTAACCGTAAGTCTAAGAACTCAGATTTCACTCACTCCTTATGCTGCCTTTCTTGTTCTGTGTGCCAGTATACAGAATTAAAATGCCACGCTGTTCTCAGTTTTACTTAGGCTTCCTGTACTGGTAAAACGCTGATAGTAACAGTGTTACAAACACTGCAATAAAATGACTACGACTTAAAATCTAGTTCAACTACCATGATTTTAGTGGTGTTTTTACATAAAAGAATGACCACGTTACCATTGGTGAGGTATAGTCCACAATCTTGCAGACAGTGTAACCAGCAATAAAAATAGGGTGTCTTATTAAACTGATCATATGTATGAAACGACTGTGAAGAGCAAACGAAGAAGGTTTCATGCACAGGACTTGTCTTGCCCCGATACAGCACTGTATTTCTACAAGCACAATGTGTTCTTCACTCATTTTCTTTTTGTAGATTTGTAGCCCTTACTCATACAATTTTTAATTTCGGTATTTGGTTTCCTAGTTTCAGTTCAGATCCGTACTGCTTTAGGAGGGGTTTTACTAGTCCCTTTGGTAACCGCGGGATCAAGCTCACGGGTCATGCCCTGCTCCCACAAGCTCTTGCTCTGGCTACCAGGCTGTCACCCCGCAGGACCTGAGTGCATTCACTTTTTCTTAGTCATCTCTAAATAGTCTTATGGTCAATGGCCTATCGATACAAAAATACTTAAAAAGAGCTATCACAGACACATACTGACCAGATGAAGCAGACAATTCTCTTAAATTTCTCCTTTTAGAGAGACAGGGTCTCTACAGCAGTGATATTTTGACATCAGAAGAGATCAAATACTTTGAAGAAACATTGATTTTCTTCTTCGTTATACTCAGCCCTAACTCCCATTCAACTGACATGCATTAAATGGGAAAAAAAAAAAAAAATCACAGACCCACAATACGTTAACTCAAAATAACTTTGTCCATGTACCAGTGAAAGAAAATTCTAATGGAGCCCATCCTGCCTTCATATTACACATACGTAGCCTAGAGAAGCAGATGCAGGCTAATGCACACTTTGCAATTTAAACACCTAAAAACCTGCTTAATCACAGAACTCGCCACGATCCCATAATCGTTCCTCATGAAATGACTTAAACGCTGATGAGCACTCCCTGCCGTACGGATTTCTTTACCCACCTCTGCTGTCACACATTCCTGTTACCAGTAGCGCCGTGGTGAGGGTATACAGACCGAGAAAACGCGTTCGGCTGGAGCATTTAGAAATGTTTATGGGCGGCACGCTTTGCCGTACACCTCGGACTGACTCTGAGGGCTTATTTCCTGCTTTGCTGAGAGTGAAAGTACACGTACCCGGCTCCTCATTTGCTTGGAAGGCGGCAGATGAGCACAGAGCGCACAGGTCCCGCGGCAGCGCTGAGCAGCCGGCGCTGAGCACCGGACGGCTCCGCTCCCCTCCGAGCGCGCTGGCTGCGGGCTTCGGCGTGGGCCGGGGTTTGGTGCTGCTCAGGAATCCCTTTGGGCTTCGCTACGTACTCCGTAATTAAAGATAGTTTCTCACATGGTAGGTATGTTGCGGTGTTGCTCGCCGAGGGGCAGGTTTTCCGCTCAGCGGAAGCAAATGACCTCAGCTGTGCCGCAGCCCTGCGGGGGCACCTGGGCACGGAGGGCGCGGGGCAGGGGGCGGGAGAAGCGCTCCGGGCAGCACCCGGGGGTTAACGAGAGCCAGAGCCACCAAACCACCGACCGCTTGCCCATGAGGTCATGGGGCTTCCAGGGTTTTTCTTTTGCGCTGCTGCTAACAGCGAGGCGACTGACAGGGTCCCTATGGCCCGTCCAGGGAGCGCAGCCTGTGCAGCAGAGAACCAAAACCTCCTGGTGCTCCACGCTCTATTGTCATGTCAAACAAGGGACTTTATCAGGTAATGCCTGAGAGCGGACTTTGCCCTCTGTTTATAGTATGATTTCATCTCTCTGTGAGGGAAGGTAAACAGCAGAAGCAGAAGGGCAGCACAGATACAGCACTCCGCCCGAGGCCGGGATGTCCACAGACTGTGGTGGCTCAGTTTTCAGAAGCAGGGAAGTGCTCGCGTGTGTCTGTGTGTGTTCACTTACTCAAACCACTTCTTTTCGCGCCATGCGTAATAATCCTCCTTGTAACATGGATGTTTTTCTCTCATCTTCTGAGCTGCATACGTGAGGCTTACTCATCTGTAAAATGGACATGACAATGCTTATCTTCCAACTCATGCCAAGGACCGTGCCGTGAGGATGGTGTTTACATTTACACGTGCAATAGGCCAGATGAAAATTGCCTCGAAAGTACAATAAAAGGGAAATTAACCTCAGTGATATCACGTCTCGACAAGACTTTGTCCTATTTACCAATCCTGATATTTCAATTTTCGTATTTACTTTGCTTCAAATCAATAATGGTTCCTCTCTCGAAACCAGGATTAATTTTGCACATACAGGTAATTTGCTTAATTCAGTCAGTTGACTCAATCTTAGAATCAAATACGTAAATGTCATCATTAGGGTGATTTCTGTTACAATGATAGCACGCTGACGCTGCTACAGAATTTTCTGATACAGTAATTGTTACTGAGCTGCTGTCAAATGCTCCCCAGCTTCCCCTGTTGCAACAATTATGATACAAAGTGGAAATGCATTAATATTAAAAAATACAGTATCTATTATTAGCTGTGATCTAATACTGTTGATGTAATTTTCAGAGAGACGGTGAACCAGCAGCTTTTTATATTATGGAACTATAACCTTCAATTAAGGACTGCTGAATTAAGCTAAAAGATTCTTACGTTAAAAAACCCAAACAACTGTTTCTGTCCTTAATGAATTATTAAACACATTTAAAAAGTGGCACTTTTACAGCTTTCCCCTGAGGTATGATAAAAGGATTGGTAGCAAGAAGAAGATTCAGGTTCAGTTTTCTTGCTGCCAGCTGTCAGAGCAGACGTACCCTCTTGGTTGACAGAAGGCTGTGAAGGTTGCTCCACACTCTCATCTGCTGCCGGAGGGACTGTAGTGCCAGGAAATTTCCACTGCACGTGACCGAAGGAAGATACACTGCATTTTGTGGCTGCTTTCATAGTTAAACTAGGGAATATTTAATAGCTCCAGTTATATTAATTATTAACATATGATATTATTAATTATATGAACATTATATATTTATATAAGGATAAATTAAATTTATACATATAATATTGAATATTATTAAATGCAACTGTTTAGTTGTAGGTGCATCCTTGAAATGGAGCCTATTACCATAGAATGATCTGGTAAATCATAAAGCATATTTATTATATTCATATTATTTGTGAAATTAAACCTCCTAGGGAATATAATTTGTATCAGAGTTATTTGGTGTACAGCAACACACTGCTAACTACTTATTTTGGCTTGATGGATCCATTTCTTTACTAAGTAATGTGTCTTACAGAATTAATAATTTATTTCACCTTTATTTTTTTCCTCAGAGACTCTTCAAATCTCTGGAGTTCATTATATAATACCTTATTGTTTTGTATTGAGCCCATCACAAAATGTCAGTAACCTTAACATATGTCAGGTGTCTTAACATAATCTCTCATTTTGGAAGGAATTTTGTATGCTGTCAGGCTTCTCTACACAGGTGCTAATGCCTTAACTTCTTGGGTTCTATTTCACCCAGTTTTTGTGGTGAATTACAGTTGTCGGTCATTTTGGGGAAAATTTGCACACTTCCTCAGAACAGCATCAATACAAAGATATTCCTACAGCCATGGGGTGACGAACCTCTTAGCACCCAACGCATTCAAACAGGGACTCGAGCTTTGGCATCTGAGTGACCTGGGTTGTTTTAGCTATTCTGGGAACATCTTGGTCTGTTTTGTCAAAAACTTCCACAAACCTCTGTTTACTCACGAACAGATGTCTGCCGGGGACTTTTTTTCTGACAACGGGCCAGACCCAGGCCACAGGGGCTGAAGATCCCAGGCCCCGTGGCTGATGGTGGGAGGGCCGGGCAGTTTCAGGGCCCTCCCGCCAGGCTCGCAGCACGCTGAGAGCGACGGAAAAGGGCGGGCGAGGCCAAGGCCCGGCACAGGCCGCATAGGGAACACGTCCCTTGCCTTCGGGGCGTGCCCCGGCGAACACCCTCGGCACCCTCTTCCCTCGCAGCGCTGCTGCCGGGAGTCTGGGCTGACTCACAAGATGGCCGCCGGCCCCCGCGGCCCGCGCAGCCGCTCGCAGGGCGGGGCCGCCGCGCGTCTCCTTAGCAACCGAGCTCCCGCCGCC
>NW_020799092.1:28847310-28856426 GCF_003259725.1 Athene cunicularia
ACCTGCAACCGCCCGCCGCCGGGGGAGGCGCTGGGCCTCCCCCTCTTCCCCGCGGCTGTCGCGACAGCTGGAGATCCCTGCGGCATCGCGACCCTTCCTGGGAGGGGAGGGCAGAAGTGATCGTCTCGCCCAGGTTCCCCTTGCGGGCCCGCTCTCGGAGGGTGCCCGGGAGGGCCGGGGGCAAAGCCAGCCGGCGTCGGTCAGGCTCTTCGCGCGGCTGTCGCGACATGGCGCGGGCTGAAGCGTTGGTGCAGGCCGGAGCCCGGCCGCTTCTGGGGCGTTTGGGGATCTGCTGCTCCCCGGGCAGCTCTTCCGGGCTTCGTCTCCTTTTCCTCCCGAGCATTTCAGGGTTTGCTGTGGCCGGCCCTCCCCGTCTCCTCTGACGGCACAACCGCTCAGACAAACTGGATTTTCCAGTAATAAACAATATTGAACCACAACTACGTTTTCAACTGTTAGCAAACAGAGTGTTTAGGTCAGGCGCACAGACACCAGCACCACCTGGGTGTATTTTGCAGCGTGAGAAGATGGCCCGCGGTCAGTGTGAGTAGCTTCCGTCGTGGCGGTAAGGACAACCGGGATGCTTTGGGATCTCGCCGTTGCCTCGTGTGTTTGGGGTATGGGGAAGTGTCAGGCCTGCTGGGCCTGTAGTTTGTAACTCTTGTCTCCTGAGCAGGAGGTCTGATGCTCTGAGGATTGGATTTGCTGTCCTGTTACCCTGCTATATGCAGGCTAGGGCTGCGCTCTACAGCTCTTCTTTTGATGTTTACTGAAGCAAAGGATCCCAGCTGACCACAAGATTGAATGCGTGGCTATCTCATGCCATCTCATCAGGTTGTCTACAATACCTAGTTGCAGATTAGAGAATTCCTGTAGAAAAGTATGTAGTCTTAAAATTGTATTATTGAAAATAAGAAACATTTTGGTACAACTTAACATAAATTGTTATTTGTGACTCCTTGTTTGTGGGTTTCAGTAATCAAATTACACAAAATCAGAAGATATTATTTGCAGGCCAGTTAAGCATCATCTGAGATGATCAAACGGCATAAACCAAGGAGTAATTTTCAGTTTGCTGTTGTATTGCTGTCCTTTCAATCCTTCTGTAACAGGATGGATCTATAACGCCTAAAGTTCCTAAGACAGGAAAAAGTTGTAATTTGTCTTTTATTTGTGGTAGAAGTTATCTTCAGTTTTTAGCTTTGGCTTAGTTTTAACTCATTCCTGTGGGTGAGTCTTCTGCTGAGTTGTCTCTGGCTCCTGCAGCCACACAGTGCGGTCTCTGGGAATAAGGCAGCAGGAGCCACAGAGCAGTCCCACTCGCCACCACAAAATCCACTTGCTGAATGAGTGCATGTAATCCTTCAGGGTTCCTTGCCATATGATGTGTAGCGTGTGTCGAAATCTCTTCATAAATGATCCTGTAGAAAGGATGCTGTGGCAGCTGTTGTATCCCAGGGTAGAAATGAGTTTGCAGCATCAGAAGCGTTGACAAAGCAGCCCAGCTTCTGGTCTCTTAATATTCACCGGGCACCAGCTACATGCTTCTATAAGGATGGGGTGCAGGTGCCTGCATTTGTCTGATGCAGCGTTTCTGGAGGAGGAAGCCCTGAGGGGGGTTGCAGTTCATGTATGAGGGGTGCTGGAGTGGGACACACTTGGGAAGTAGGAAGGCAGATGGAGGACTCAGCTAACAGAGAAACAGGTGTAGCCTTGGGTTTGGGTGCTGGTAGACCTCATGGGGTAGCTTGGAGATGAGGAGGACACGTTTTAATGCCTTTTGAAAATATTATGTTGTGTTTGGTGAATGTTGTTGTAGCATTTATCACATTTCCTTTTGAGGGGACAATTGAGTTCCAAGCTGACTAATCCCTGAACTTTTAAAACCACAAGATGGTGTGTGATACTAGTGAGTCACTGGTTGTGAATCGTACATACTTCAGTACAAATAAATGAATCCCTTTGTTTCATTTATTTTTGTTTTGGTAGTATCTGCAAGGCCCAGAGAAAGATCATGACCTGTAGAACTAGGTGTGGTATAAGCACACACTAAAAGACAGACCCTGAGCCTTCATATGCTCTTTTCTATTTGTCTAGCTAAGCTTGATTTCAACATGTTTTACCAACGTGAATATAAATAAGTGTGTCTAAAACTCTTTCAGATGGAAGTCTAATAGTAAACATTTCTGCCTTGTGGAATTTGGCAGTGTAAATAGTCTAGGAAGGAAGAGGTGGGGGCTCTAGGTGATGAGCTGTGCCTCCCAGGAAGAGAGAAACCATGGGGGTGTTGGCTTGCTGGCAGATGTACATCTCCATGGCTAGTCCTGGAAACTGAAGGCCCCTTGAATTCCAGCCCAATATCTTAGTTGCAGAAATTGTATTAACTGCATTTACTGCGTTCTTACATTGATTACAGTGCTGCAGTAGTAAAGGTGAAGTTTTAATTGACTTTTCAATGGAAAACTGCACGTAGAGGGAGCAGTAGATGGTGTTACATGTGTGTAACTCCGCTCTCTCCCACTCCCTTGCATAGTGGTTTTTGTTCCTGGGGGAGGTGTGTGCCAAAGAATCCGCTTTCGGCTCAAAGAGATTTTCTTCTGAATTAGCACTTCTCTGCAGTTGGTTTCTGTGAAACCTGGCCATGAAAATTCACTAGGTTGCAATTGTAAAACTGATTTGTGGATTGAATGGCAGCAAGACTATACAGCAACACTGGAACTGCTTATGAGAGCTGACTACCCTTGACTTTATCCGTTATTATTTGCCCATGAAGGTATGTTAGCTTGCCTAATAGTTGTGTATTAATCAGGCCGAGGCCCTGGGAGGCTGAGCTTCATCACTTGCTCAGAGACAGGATAGATCTGTTGTTTGTTGTATGCAGTGCAGTGTTCTGTCCACACCGACTGGGCCATAGGCTTTTGGCTCTAGAGCATGGATGCACAAAGGCCAGCGTGCTCCAGTTCATGTCTGCCCCCACCTTCACTGGTGGGACGTGAACGTGGGGTACAAGGCGCCGTGGGAAGGGGATATCTCCGAACAGCCCTTGTAACGGGGCGTGCCCAGGGTGAGAGGGCCCGCTGCCCCCAGAGAGCCTCAGCCCACGCTTCGGAGAGGGGCAGCGGTGGGCGCCGGGCTCCTCCTCACTCCAAACTCACTTTGTTGTGCATTCCCACCTTGCCAGACCTGGCTGTCTTTCTCAAACAAGACGGGTAAGGATGGAACGCAGCATGTCAGAGGATTGACCAAAGCAACTTGAGCCCCTGAGAACAAGGCAGACATCAGTAAAGGGAGGGAGTTGAGTGGAGGGTTACCAGGGTGGTCAGGGGGCTGGTGGGAAGCTGGGACTGTGTTTCACAGGAGGTGGCTCTGGCGTCACCTAGTAGCAGCCTGCCTATACCTACAAGGAGGTTATCAAAAAGACAGACCCAGGCTCTTTAGCATGGTGAGGGCAGATTAGAGACAACAGGCATAGGCTGAGAGGGGTTCAGAATATATGGAAAAATAGATGGGGAAAAAAAATCTGTTCCCCGTGAGGGCAGTCTCTGTGCAGAGAGCTGTGTGTCTCTGTCTGTGGAGGTTTTCAGAAGGTGGTCGGATAAAGCTCTGCACAGCCTGGTCTGGCCTCAAGCTGACCCTGAGCTGGGTGCTGGGCATCCTCCCGAGGCCACCGCCAGCCCCAGCCGTGGCCTGATTTGACAGAAAGGACCCGGCAGGTCCCAGGCAGAAGGTGACCCCTAGGTGTCATGAACCGCAGTGCAGCGTATCAGCGCTGTGCTACGAGCCTGAGCTTTGGGGAAGCCCTGCTGTCAAGGGTCTAATGGCAGCACCCTATCCATATCCCCCCAGCTAGAGCGAAGGCGCAGCGGTGGCTGCGTGGAGTACAGAGGGGACATCGTGGAGTACAGAGGGGACATCGCGACGCTGGTGACGGCACGTGGCTCCCTCCCTCGGGGTGCGGCAAACCGTGACAGAGCACGTGAGGGACTTCTCGGCATCCTTCTCTTCTGCAGTCAATAAGTGATCCATAGGAACCCTCCTACTTGGAAACAGAGCACACAAGCGTGTGCATGTAAGTCCTGGTTAGAGATAATAATGCGTCTGTGCTCTGCACTCGGTCGTGTGAAGGTTACCTGCTGCGTGTGCGATGGTGACTTGTCACTGGTGTGCTCAGGGGGAGGCGTGAGTTGTGTGCCTGCTCCTAAAGCGGGGCTGCCTGGGGGTGTGAGAGGCCCCAGGTGACAAACGCAGGGTCTCAGTCTGAACCTAAGGTATTATTTTCCTTGATTTTTAAAATTAATTTACTTCTCTCTTACTTAAAGTGCTTCCTAGATGTTGCCTTTCTTCCACTTGGACTTTCCTGGTTTGTATTTTCCTCTTTTTTTCAACTTCTCATCTTTAAACTTTACTAACAGGTTGATTCTGCTTTAGGATAATGGCAGGAAAAGTAAAGTGGGTAACTGACATAGAAAAATCTGTTCTAATAAACAACTTTGAAAAAAGAGGCTGGATTCAGGTGGCAGAAAATGAAGACTGGAATTTTTATTGGTAAGTACGTTAAAAATACCATTTTCTGAGTTTGTGATGCATTTTAATATGTTAAAACCATTAATAATTCAACAGAATTCACATTGAAAAATGAAAGATGCAGCAATTATAACTGATTTACTGCGATTCTCCTATAGTAATACAACAAAATGCATATTGAAAAATGAAAGATGCCGACATGATAATGGATTTACTGCAGTGCTCCCCCAGCGTTTCGTTGCTTCTGTAATTTCTTAGGCTACTGCTGCTCTTCTGTTCAGATTTGCACGGGTAGGTGCCCGTGTCTGTGCAGGCCTGCTGACGCCCTCGGGGTTCCACAGGGTGCAGGGTCCCACCTGCCTGGGTCCCTTCCCCTGCTGCCGATCTCGCATGTCTTTGCAGTTTGCCAGAGGCTTTGTCAGGGGGTGGAAAGTCAGTGACCTAACAAGTTATCGATCACTCCTGGGCACAGCAGTTGTCAAAAGCCGGGGGAAAGGCTGTGCTCAGTGGGTTTTGTTTTGAAATGTGACACCTGATTTTATTTGATGATTATTTTTTTTTTATGGAGTATTGTTGGAGGGGATCTGTGGCCTGAGGGGAATCTTTGGGTGTATCTTCTCCCAGAATTTTCTAACACAACGTAAGCAAAATAATCCAAGAGTATACAGTTCCAATATATGATAAAATATTATTTTTTCAGCATTGGGGAGGTTTGCCCTGTTACTGGAGCCCAAGGTCCTGTAATAAAGACCTTGAGAACTGCGCTTCCCATCTCCTTCATGATAATGATTTATATGCAGACTAAGTATTCAACATTCCAATACTGAGAGTGAATGTGAAATTGAATCAAGATAATGGTGAAAGGAGGAGAGTAAATAACCTGCCTTCTCATTTGGCATTTGTCTAATATAAGACTGAAATGCTGTCCTAGAATGCAGCACTCTATTAATTGTCAGAAACAATACTCTTTAAGTTAAACCAAACAATTTATATTGTCCATTTCAAATAGGACAGAATGGCGGTTTGTGCTGCCAAATGTACCCTTTGTGAACCACTGACTGAAATGGGTAGGAATCCAGTAATCTGCTCATGCTTCTGGAATGTGGTTAGGGGGAGTGGGGGAACAGGGCACTCAGGGAACCTGTTGTGTGACTGGTTGTTTTGTTTTGCATTGTGGGGTTTTTCTTTCCTTCCTGAAACGATAATGTAGCAGATTGATGGCATTCAGGAAATATTCTTAAATTTCCAGTGTGAGACATCTAATACAGAAAATCCTTCATATCTATGTCCCTGCTGTTCTGTGAAGGATGGGGCAGATAACTGATATGATGACTTGGTCACTGCAGCCCTCTGATCCGGCCGTTACGGGCGTTTTTAGCAAGATCTTTGAATCACTGTTTTCAATTCAGGTGCTTGAAGTCCTTTACAGTCTGAATAGCAAAGTAGTCAGTAGGAGGTTGGTTTTGTGGCTTTTTTTTAAGAGGAAAGCTGAGTTTCCTCAGAGGGTGAAGGAACAGGTTTAGGAAGATGCTTCTATAGCATTTGGGTGTGCATCAGTCATTTTTAGGCCCCACTGGAGGGTGACCTGACAGTCAACAAGCCAGAGTCCAGTAGGGCCAAGCTGTCACCTTCCTTTCTTCACTTTCTGTTCCAGTTTTGGTGGTAGTAGAGGGAGCGGTTAAGCCTCTGGCAGCACTTAATTGGTTTTGCTAATAGAAGTTCAGGGTATGTGGGATTGTCACTGCAGCAAAGCATTATACTATAAAGAGAAATAAGAAGGAGAAAAGATTAAGTGGATGGAGAAAAAAAATTTTGGCTTTGTCCTCCTTATTTGGTATCTCTCTTTGTTTTCAGGATGAGTGTACAAACAATCAGAAATGTTTTCAGTGTGGAAACTGGTTACCGCCTCTCAGATGACCAAATTGTCAATCATTTCCCAAACCACTATGAACTGACCAGAAAAGATTTGATGGTAAAGAATATCAAGCGATATAGGAAAGAACTTGAGAAAGAAGGAAGTCCTCTTGCAGAGAAGGATGAAAATGGGAAATATATTTATTTGGGTATGTGGTTCTCGTTATCGGCATTAATCTGTTTTCCTGCGTAGTCAGTAACCTGGCACTGAGTGAGCTTTTCTGTGCCTAAAGCACTGAACTCTGAAGTGTTAGAACATCAGGGTGACTATCTTGAAATGCTCTGTCCCATCAATTAAAGAAAGTGCACTTTATCCTAAAATTGTTTGCTGCATTCTGCAAACCTGCCAGCTTTCTCTCTCTGTCTTCTCCTTTTCCCTCCTCTCAAATCTGCCACTAGAACATAAGGAAATGTAAGAGTAGGAAATGTGATAAAAACAGTAGCAGTGAATATTTCATATGCAATAATATATTTTCAAAGCTTTTCACAAATCTTGCTTTGAAGGATAATGGCTAATATTTTACAAATGGAGAGGAATAGAGGGCATGCCACTCGTTCAGGATCTTTGCTGAAATTGGAGACAAAGTGGGAATAAAAGACTGAACATTTCTGTTTCCCTGTCGTATTACCACAGACTAAGGCCCGAATCCTCCACGTGTACTTGCTAGTATTCAGCAGTATTCAAGGAGGAGAACAAATCCAGTTTGTGTGCACAGGAGTTGTCTTTAGACTTATTTTGTAAGTAGTAATGTCCTTAAAGAAGGCTGAATTTAACTGCAGTGTTAGCTGGAGCAACACTGGATGAAGTGATAATGAAATTACTATTTTTGAATGTAAGGGTACAGAAATAGATTTGTAACCAAGCTTTTTGTGGTTGCAGGGGAGTCCAGGGAAGGGGTTGGTTGGTTGGGTTTTTGTTGGTTTTGTTTTAAATTATTTTGAAGAGGGAAAATAGTGGGATTAAGGTAGTTTGCAGTAAGATTAGTGGTGAAACAAAAGGGCTGCTCTGGAACTTCATAAGAGACAGGGTTGGAGTTTCTTTAATTCAAAATGAAAAACATCTGAACATCTTATACTGGAGCAAAAACTAAAATGAACTTTTACAAAAATGCTCTGGGCAGGACTGAATGAACAAACTTTTCAGAGGAGAAATCTGGGGGAAGTTGGAGAACAAGTAACGACTGCTAGAAAATAAAACTAAAAAAACCCCAAAGCCCAAACCAACCAAAAAACCCCCAAAACCAAACCAGGACTGAGGAGAGCAAAGTTGTTTTGGAGATCAGAAGCACTGGAGTGAAACAGAGGTGGGGATGTCTTGAGCTGGTGTACATCTTGGGAAAGTGAAATGAAAGTGCTGTTCATCTGTGTGGGGAGGGAGCAGTTCTGTGAGGAGGGACGTGAAGGTACTCTGATAGCAAAAAGGGAGAAATGCTTTTCTTCAGACTTATGTAGGCATGCTAATACTGATTGTGGGAGCAAATAAGAACGGCTAGCAGGGGTTACATGGAAATAAAAATGATCGCATCCAAAGGGGAAGCAACACCAAGATTCAGATGTCTGCACGCACAGCGGATAAGGTGGTTGGTGGAATGGTGAAAGCTGATGTAGGAAGTTGAGAAAGTTTGATTAGGTTGGAATGGTATATAATACTCTAATTTCACAGCATGTAAACAGAAAAAGAAAATTGATTCATGTGAATTAAAATCTATTAATCTGAAGTTAGCAGCATGCGATATTTTGTTTATTTAAGTAAAAAGGAAAAACTAGAATTTAAATGAGATAAAAAGCAACACAAGTCTTAATGAAGGTGGGTCATGCCAGGCTGGAAAACTGAAAAGACTGAATTTTTTTTAATCTTTATGTGTCAATAGCCTTATCAGATATAGTGTCCATAATTGTGCACTTTTTTTTCCCTTAACTCAGATTTTGTTCCTGTTACTTTTATGCTTCCTGCCGATTATAATCTCTTTGTTGAAGAATTCAGAAAAAACCCCTCTAGTACTTGGATTATGAAACCTTGTGGCAAGGCTCAAGGAAAAGGAATATTTCTAATCAATAAACTCTCCCAAATTAAAAAATGGTCTCGAGATAGCAAAACATCTTCGTAAGTCCTTAAAACTCAAACCCTTTATTGTACTTTCTGTAATGAGGTGAACCACATCAATGTGCTAATTGTCAGATGCATGGGAAAAGTATGCCATTATTATTGCTTTGTCATTATATAGTTCATTTTGCATTTAATCTCAGCTGTTACTTCCTCCTTCAAGCCGGTTTTAATACGATTTGGTTCGGTATGAGGAGGTACAAAGAACTGTTCAGTTACTATTCTTTATAAGAATGCTTTTGGTGTTGCTGGGGAAAAATTGCTCAAAAATAAATTGTTCTGCTTCATAGTACTAAATAACAGGAAGCAATTTCAATAATTATTTAATATGTATTAAATCACTTTTTGAATTAGTACAAAGGAAGAATTTCTTGAAATAAATACATTATCTTTTTGGAGCACAAAATAATACACCTCATGTTGGTGATCAGCTTCCCGATGGATGAAACAGGTTAGCTATCTAGGTTTTCCTCTGACTAGTAAAAGATTTGATCACACAACTAATGTTAATTTTTCCCTGTTATAAACTGACTGGCTGAATACCAATTGAGTCTGTCTTTCCCCCCCCCCCCCC